>NC_089746.1:17592194-17662194 GCF_040412425.1 Macrobrachium rosenbergii
CCAAATTTTGAAGGGTTATCAGGAAATGGAAAACAACAAAAATGATCATTCACAATGTCAAGTTGAAGATAACCAAATATTTTCTATGGTTAATAACGATATTAACAATACTTTTCACTCAGTATCTTCTGATGAAAAGAGACAAACAAAATTCTTTTATATCTTTTATTGCAAAATAAAAGCTGCAACCCAAGAATTTCAATAGAAAAAGCAGTATTCCTATCAGTACCAGTGTATCCATCACTGTAAGTCATTGCGCACCAAGACTATACAACAAAATACTGCCTGAAGTGAAGATCATAAAGAAGAAAGCAAATTTTAAAAAGACCTTAAGACTCTCCTATTCTGCAGGAGCTACGATACTGACGAGAAAACACAAAGACAATTATAAAATATAAGAAGTGCCTTAATCATCCAAGTGGAGGGCTGCGCAAAAATCCAAACAAAGTGAATAACATAAAATAAGGTCAAAAAGAGAATCTAAAACAATTTTAAAAATTTCTTAAACTTACTTTCTAAGCACATATTATTTGTTTCAAAATACTTTAAAGACACTGAAAGAATGAAATATGGCTCTAAACTCACCTTGTTAGCCCCAAGGATGGCAAGATGATAACCATAAACAGTAAAAACGTAAATGTTTTTCGCATGATGGAGTGGTTTTCTGCAGATCGAGTCCAGTGCGTCATAAACTGGTCTGAGTACGATACAATGACAGGCATAAGGGCAGCAGTGGTCCACAGGAGAAGAGTTGGCAAGAATTCAGACAATACTGGACTCTGTTGTAAAGAAAAAACAATTACAGAATAAAAAATTCATCACCCATCACATATAGATGGGACTTCAACTATGTTGAATGCAGTGCTATTATTGTTCATGGTCATATCACGTTACAATGTCCAATTTTCAAAAGTACTGTAGTTTAATCTGAATACTGAGGTAAAATCCTAAACTCTTTATTTAGCTGGTTTAGCACTTGCCTCTAAAAGTTAGCTCTGGTCTTTCATGTACGATACCCCCTGGTACAAACTGAACTGTCAACTGCAACTTTCTCAGTGAGGTTAGTGGACTGTTTATGATGAAATTCACACTATTAGCAAAAAATTACGCAATATTCCCAGTAATGAACAGCAATGCTTGTATTTAAAAGTACACCACAGTAGATACTTATAAAAAATGATATAATTCAATCCAGGTCTCAAATAATGCATATAATGCTTGAAACTCAGCAGACTTTTTAAGTCTATTACAGTGTAACTGTAATTCCAAGAATAAGCACACTTACCACATTATGAAGTTTTCCAGCAAAAAGATGTACAAAGTCCAGAGTGTTGATAAGCACAGCAGGGGTTGTCAGAAAGAACAGAACAACAAACAGGACAAAGTTGATGCTGACTGCCTTCAACCACCAATGACGAGTTGTTACAGACAAATTAGCCCTGATTGGATGGCGTTAATTCATTAATAAGTGCGCTAAAGACTTCTATGCATTTGAAAAACAATACATACTAATAACAGCAAGCAAACATATAAATACTTAATTTAAGATTTATTTTTTAAATAATTACGTCTCCAATTTATAGCTTTTACTACTGCTGGCACAGAAGTAAAAGCTATATAATGGAGAGGTAAGGTTCATTTCAAAAGTTATAATTCAAACTTTTATATCACTCTAATAACAATATTCCTTGATTAACATTTGTTTCATAACAACCCCCAACAATCATACAAATGTTTGCCACTGATGTCCTGAATGTTCCCAGGATCATCAATCTTTTGCTAGTCTCACTTTCATGTACAATATGTTTTCTTAGGTATTTTGGAACCACCTTCCTCACTTTTCGCCGCTGTATACAGTACCCTCCAACAGGGCAATACACGATTCAACAAATAATAGCTCACCAATAGATATCCTCTGGCGCTGGAGCCACTCGTACAATCCAGTTATGGGGCTTCAGCTCCCCTGATACAGATGATGCTGGTGTATTCTTCAGGCAATCACATTTTGTCTGATGATCACGCAAAACTTTTGTTGCATTTGTTATGGAGTCAAACGTTACAAAGGCGATGCCAGTAGGTCTCTGAAGAGCTCTGACTTTAAGATTCTCTACCTCCTGAGATAGGCGATTTTCTTCTTCTAAATAATATTCAATAGCATCCACCTTTACGAGGAGAAAATTATTACTTTTAGACTGATATACAGAAGTTCAAAGTTTTATGCCTCACACTTACTAAGAGAACACAATGAAGCACAACAAAATATTCAAAAACTACAACAATTTAGAGAGCTATTTTTCCAGGGTGATATAATTTTGGAAAATACACAAAACTGGATCATGAGGCATAGTTTTCAGTATGTAGCCAGAAAATGCTTCAATAAATTTTTAATTCTACAAAACAAAAATATGGTTAGTGAAAAAAGCTTGGTTTATAATGTTTGCAAAAATTCAGAAAAACGACCAGAAAAGTAACATATGTACTATGTGTAAGAAAGTTTTGAAGGCAAAATTTCTATAAAAAATAAAAGGATGAGGGTTTATCTTGACATGGAGAGTAGTCACTCAAGACAGCTTGCCATATCTATGCCCACAACCAATCTACTACCGCTACTAATGAAGTTCATATTCACTTTATTCAAGATGAACAAGAATAATTTTACTCTACAAAATCACAAAAGGACCTGGTATGTAAATATACAAGTACTGATTTACTGGTTTACACTTCCTGCCAAAATGTAAACATATATCAGCTGAAAGCATTGTCAAAATCTCATAAGTTGACTATGTATGTCTGATACAGTAATTTCAAACCTACAACACATACTTTACAACAGTACTGTAATCTACAAGGTATGGTATACAAAAATTTACTTACTCATGAAATTGCCCAAATGTATAGTCAACTACATGAACTTAATAAATCATTTACGATGTGTGTCTGTTTATCCTACTATCTCTCTCACTAACACTGTATATTATTGGTGTTGTATAACATCTTGTTCAACAGATAACATAAAATGAACTTCTGTGACAGAACCTGGCATTATTTTTTATTACATTTCAAATTAACCACCAAACTGAACAGTACATCTACTCATAATACTATAAGCACTAACAAGACAAAGATTGGTGGTTGTAACACACAATCTCAATGCTAAAAGGTTGTATGAGTTGATGCTTCCAATTTAATGGACTTGAATTAAAATGCAAATCTGCAGGTTCTGATGAGTGAATGTTGATTGCAGATGGCTTTTTTGGCCTTAAAATATGGTGCTGTATCAATACTAGCTTTGAGCCATAAAATATGGTGCTTTATCAATACCAGCGTAACATGTTATTTCATTACCATAAAAAACTGGGGTTCATCTAGACAGAAGGCATACCCTCAATTATTTTTCTCAGTCATAAATCATGAACTGACCTATACAAGAGATCAACCTACACAAACGTATATAAAATACTTTTCATAAAAGTACTGCCAAACGATTAACACTTAAATAAATGAAAAGTGAGGTAATCTTACTTTTGGACATCCAAAAATATCACAGCATCCACATATCACACCACATTTGTATGGCCGCATCTCTAGCCTCCTATTTGTCTCTTTCATGTATGCTTCACAATACAATCTTGCATTCTGTGCAACTTCCCTGTGAATAAACAGAAATATGAGAAAAAATTTAAAATCCTTTAATTATACAGAATTCATAAATAGGTATTTCTGAACACAAACTTCCAAAATAAATTAGTGGTACAGTAAGATAACTTTCCATCAGTGAGAAACCTACAATTAATGTGTAAGGGCTACATTTCCTCAGAGGGTAGAGGATTGCAACTGCCTTATTCATCTCAGCTTATCATTCTTTGGCAATTAAATGAATGATATTGATGAGACAGAAGTGGAACCTTGTGTTTAGTACACGAATTTTCAGGATACTGAAAGATTACACAAATAGAATTTTTAAAAATTACAGAACTGCACTTTTACAAAAACAAAACAAGTCCAGTTATACAGAAATAAGATACTATACTAGCAATAACTGCATAAATTCTATGGTGACCAAAGAAAATGCCAAGCCACACTTAGAAAAAAAAATGACAGTCTGAAGAAGTGAGTTGGTGGCTGGCAATCTTTTAAGGGGCAGCTCACCCTCACTAAACGAATACATTTCTGTTCTTCCATATTCAAGACTAAGTTTTATATATAAAGGACTTGGAAGCATTACTCTGCTAACCACTTCAGCTTAGCTTAGCTAAAAACAGTTTCTTCTTAAAATTACTGAATCCCACGGTACTGATCTCAGCATCAATATAAAAATATTTACTAGTCCATACCTTTCCTTATCATAAGCTGTTAAAGATCTGATGTTATACGCAAACTGCACATCTTGTACTTCAATTTCAGGATAGGCCTCTCTGCAAATACAATTGGTATTAGCAAATTTCTTGGAAAAGTAGCAAAAATAAACAAAATTTTTCAAGCACACATAAAAATAACTTCAATAAATTATAATCACTATTCCAAAATATTCTAAGCAAACCATCAAACCTTATCTAGATTCTTAGGGATGACCCGAATCATTTTATTTTTGAAAGAGAAGTGAAAACTTTAAAAGTAAAACAAAGGTAGATAATTTGGGAAGCTAAACAGGAAGAGAAAGGGACTAGACAAAATGCATATGGCAGAAACAAATTCAGCCTGAGAACAGAGGACAGTGCAAAAATTTAGTACATCCTACCATGTGCACAGTATAAACAGTACTGCTCAACAGGATCTCAGGATCTTAAGTAAATAAGCATTACAATTAATATGACTAAACTAAAATAATGTTGACAAGCAGTAAAACTGATTAATAGCCACTTCATAAGAAGTTAACTAGATGGTGTGAAGACATGGTCTGCTTAACTGAGGTCAGATTCATAAGGTCAGTTACACCTGAGGACTTAAAGTGTCAGGTCTGTTCTTCAAAAGAAAAAAAAAATCTTCATGGTTATTAAAACCCAGACCACTTAGAGAAAACTCTTAGCTCTCATATGGCTGGCTTTAAGGGTTTGCTCTTGTAAAGGGAATAATATTAATCAAATTGCACCTAACAGGTTACAGCTTCATAAATATCTTTATTACGAGATAGGCTGCAAATTGTTTTTAATATTCTGACAAAATTTCACTGTTGACTAATATATAATTTATTGCTAATCAATATTTGTTTTATTATTGTTATACTGAATTGTCTACAGACAGGAACTGTATCACAAGCGGTTAAACAGTTGGATTACAGAATTTAGGCTAATGGCCAAGCACTGGAACCTATGAGGTCATTCAGCGCTGAAAGGAAAATTGATAGTAAGAAGGTTTGAAAGGTGTAATAAGAGGAAAACCTCGCAGTTACACTGTGAAACAATTGTTAGAGAGGGTGGTAAGTCAGGTGGAAGAAAAAGAATATGAACGGAGGTACAGAAAAAGGAATGAAAGAGGATGCAGCTAGGGGCTGAAAGGACGCTGCAAAGAACCTTAAGTAATGCCTACAGTGCACCATGTGAGGTGCACTGACAGCAAGACCCCACTGCGGGCTTAAACAATTGTGGCCAGTTCTCCAGTGGATTAATACAAATTCTAAATTTCCTTCTTTTTGTGACAATGACTGACATGATCCTACTGTAAGTTTAACCTGCTTTATTTTGTGATGTTTCATCATTCCATGAATCCTGCCATTTATCACTCTAATGAACTCCAGTTATGTGACATACTTATTTATTTTATTTAGTCTAGTCATATTTGTTGCAGAATTGGCTAGAATCCTGAAAAGTGACAACTTTCTGTAGAGGTATATCTACTTTCAATGATCTTCAGAAATCTTTATTTTAAATAATCTTATCAGAGGAAAAGATAGCAACCTGTACATACTTTTATCACTCTATTTTAAAGTTGTGACAGCATTAACAGCTTTTCATTTATATTGTATTAGCAAAGATCAGTGGTTTCAGTAATCACTAATTAAGACTACAGAGTAACACATTAATTACTTAAACACAAATGTCTGTTTGCATGGGATACTTTAATAACATGAGCATGAGCTAAAGCAAAACTGGTTTAATCTACCAAGAATAAAAACAAAACATTTTTCACATTTCTTTTTATCAGACAAGCTAAAATGATCTTGATTAATAATTGTTCACACCAAAAGGTGATTTTAGGCTTTCCTGTGCCTCTGAATTGAATTACAAGAATATGCCTACAGACATTTTTATTCCATAGCAAATAAAACACATTTTTCAAAGTATAACTTACTGAAAATGTCTAAGAATAGTGTCCTTATGGCAAGACCTACGGGGTACATGGGTGATCATCAACGTACGTGAAGCACTAGTCAGGGTTGATGCCTCTCGTAGTTCAAGTTTTTTTGAGAAACGTCTCGTAAATAAGATTCCCAAAGGAAGGAAGAGGAAAGCTAGCGTCACATGTACCCACAAGAGGCGTGACCTGGGAATAAAAGATCACAAATCAGTCACTGAAACAATAACAAGCACTAAAGAAAATAAACTAAAGACCAGCTAAAGTTTGTTTTACAATAAATTCATTACATATACTACAGCCAAATTTCATGGTAGACAAAATCCCAGACACATCAGTCCTGTAAGTGACTGTCACAATTCCATGAATATTTGCTGTTAATAACACAGCTTTTGTCTTCTATCAAACAAATAAAGATAAAACTTGGCTAACTTATGTGCTTTGGGGATTATCAATGGTAAAATCAGAGTACTACCTAAATAAAACATGGTATATCAGTTTAATGCCTTTTTTATGATATCTGCTTTCACAGACAGGTGTCTACTAGTGGATTTTCAACTTTGACAAACATAAGGAATAAATCATGGTAACTATTATTTCTAATAATAAACAATACAAATACAGTACGTGGTTCCTGACACTGCACAAAATTATTAAGAAACAGATGGTACTAACTTTGGGTCAAGATTGGCTAAAGTTGTGTGTCCAAATTCCTTTTCACCCCCTTCCAGTGTGCCTTGGAAATTAATAGGCAGTACTATGACAATACTTACAACACACACAATCATCATATATATGATGATGTGGCGCTGAAAGGCCATGTACTGCACAGCGTCTTTTCCACTTTTCTCTAGGATGTCTTTATCTCTGAAAAAAAATACCAGTATATTAGTGTCTTTGTACATATCTAAAGGTGAACTACCAAGTTAGTTTTTCTACAAAGAAAGCAATTTGCAAATAAACAGTCTAATATATTCATACCCAAAATTCATACAATATCATATACAGTACATTAAATGACAAAAATGATATTTTTATCATAAAGTTTTATATATACTTACCAAGTAATTACATAGGTATTGGTTGCCTAACCAATGGCAGCTTAAAAATTCAAAATTCGCGTGGTGGCACTGTTATCATTAGTGTGTAGGTGACAAGGTCCCGCCCATCATCCAGGACTCAAGGAAACAACCCAGCGGAGAGCTCAATTCATTTTATGCTCTAATGTCCATGCAAGGGGAGGAGGGTGGGCTCCGATCATGTAATTACTTGGTAAGTATATATAAAACTTTATTTTAACATAAAAATTTCATTTTTATATAAGTAATTACCAAGTAATTACATAGCTGATTCCACATTGTTAGGAGGTGGGAAAGAGCATGGACATATTCTACCCCAAAGCATTAAGTAAGTAATGAATTTGAAATAGAAAGGTTGCTAACATTGAATAAATGTTTGTTGTTTCCTTACCTGCTGAGAGAGCTGCTGCAGGTAGGTACTGCCTCTGATCGGTGCTTCTCTCAACTTGTAGTGGACGTGGCAGTATAGCCAAGGGTTGCCACTACATTAGTGGGAACTTTGCAGCGGATGAAGTACACCATATGCTGACAAAGTTTTAAAAGATGCCCTTGCCCCGGGTGAAGACCAGAATACAAAATGACAACACTATCACCTACACCACAGAATAACACCAAAACCCAACCATTATCAATAATAAAATACGAACTGGTAGGTACTTCAGGTACAGTGTAGCCCCAGGCTTCCCATCGACTCAAAACCTTAAGTCAAGGCGAGTGGATAGCAAAGGAACAGAGAGATTCCCTATGCTTCCTCTCCCAGCACCATGCCAGCTGCAGATAAAGGTCCTAAAGTGCTACAATTTTCAAAAACAGTTTCTATGCCCTTGAGATGGTGTGAGGCGAAAATGGACTTGCATCTCCAGAACATCGACTGTAGGATCGAGGAAAGAGATAAGTTGTGTTTAAAAGCGAGGGAAGTTGCGACTGCCTTAATTTCATGAGCCTTAACTTTAAGTAATGGAAAGGCTTCCTCCTGGACCTGAGAGTGGGCTTCTAATATTAGCTCTCTCAGAAAAAAGGATATGGCATTTTTGGGGAGGGGGTGAACTGGGTTTCTTACAGAGCACCAGAGATTGCTCAAAGGTCCTCTAATCTTTTCTGTCCGCTGAAGATAGTACCTGAGGCACCTCACTGGACAGAGGAGTCTTTCTTCTTCTTCAGGTCCTAAGATATCCATAAGGTTCTTGATGACAAAGGATCTAGGCCAGGGTTTAGAAGGGTCCTCGTTCTTTGCAAGGAAACCAAGAGAAAGAGAGCAGACTGTGTCCTCTTGTCTCTTGTGCAAAGCCTATTCTCTTGTCTATTGCCTGTAACTCGCTAATACATTTGGCAGTAGCGAGAGCCACTAAAAAGAGAGTCTTTTACGTGAGATTCCTGAGGGAAACAGAACGAAGAGGTTCGAATTGAGGACCTGAAAGCCACTTCAGTACAACGTCTAAGTTCTAAGAGATGTTGGAAGGACTTTCTTTCTTGGACGTATCAAAGGATTTGATCAAGTTGGTGATATCTTGATTAGAAGACAGGTCCATTCCTCTGTGCTTAAAGACTGAGCTGAGCATCGACCTATACCCTTTGATTGTAGAGGTCGATAGCTTCCTGATGGACTTTAGGAATATCAAAAAGTCGGCTATTTGGCTTATAGATGTCTCAGAAGAAGAGACGTTATGGTGGCTGCACCACCTTCTGAAGACTGCCCATTTTGATTGGTAGAGCTTTGTAGAAGCAGCTCATCTGCATCTCGCAATCGCCTCTGCAGCCTATCTCGAAAACCCTTTTGCTCTGACAAGGTGCTTGACAGTCTGAAGCCTGTCAGGGCCAGAGTGGATAACCCTTGGTGGAATCTGAGAAAGTGGGGTTGTCTGAGCAAAGACCATTTTTGTGGAAGGAGTCTTGGGTAGTCTACAAGGAGTTGGATCAAGTCTGGAAACCATTCCTTGTTTCTGCCAAAATGGGGCTACTAGGGTCATGGAGGTGTTCTGATGCGTCGGCTTGTTGATTACTTCCCTGATCATTCCAAAGGGAGGGAAGGCATACATATCTAAGTCTATCCAGTCCAACAGCATGGCATCCGTGCTCCATGCTTGAGGATCTGAGATGGAGAGCAAAAGAGGGGAAGATGTTGCGAAAAGATCCACTGTGGGTTTGCCCCAAAGTTTCCACAGGTTTCGCAGACTATAGGGTCTATGGTACATTTGGTTGGAAGGACCTGTTTGAGGCAGCTTAATTTGTCAGCAATCATGTTCATTCTCCCTTGAATGAACCGGGTGACAAGAGAGACTTGGTTCTCCTCCGCCCACAGAAGGAGATCCCTCCCCGTCTCGTACAGAGAGGAGGAATGAGTGCCCCCATTTGCGAATGTAAGCAAGAGCCATGGTGTTGTCCTCATGTACTACAATCTTGCCACGGACCAGATCCGAGAAGGACTGAAGGCCCAGGTGAATTGCTCTCGGTTCCTTTATGTTGAGGTGAGAATTCTGTTGTATCGTAGTCCATGTTCCGGAGACTTCCTGGCCATCCACAAGGGCGCCCAGCCTAGGTCAGAGGCATCTGAATAAAATAGGTCTGGGAGCACTGGGAGAAGAGACTTCCCTTCCTGAAGTCTTTCTCCACATGACCACCACCAGAGATCCTCTTTGATTTCCAACGTAATTGGGGAGATGAAAGAGTCTCGTTGGGTTTTTCTGCACCAATTCACTTTGAGGAAAAATTGAAGGGGTCTCATGTGCAGTCTGCCTAGATTTACAAACTGCTTTACTGAAGCGAGGGTCCCCAGAAGACTCATCTACTGCACTGCCGAGCAGGAAGGAAGAGCAAGGAACTGACTGACAGTTTGAAGGCAGTTCTCGTCTCTTTTGGGCGAAAGAAAAGCCCGAAAAGTCCGAGTTCAGTATCATCCCTAAATAGGGAATCTCCTGAGTCAGTGTCAGAAGGGATTTCTTTTTGTTTATGAGAATGCCTAACTAGATATAAGTCGATGTTGATTCCCAGAAGGTGAAGCCAATTCCCCAGAGGAGCAAGGATTCGTGTGAAAACTTGAGGAGCTGTCGATAAGCCAAAGCATAGGGCCTGGAACTGTTGCATCCTGTCCTGAAAAACGAAGCGTAGAAATTTTCATGAGTCTGGATGAACAGGGATGTGAAAATCCACATCCTGCATATCCAGGGTGACCATCCAGTCCCCCTGTTGTACTGAGGACATGACTGAGCGAACAGTCTCCATATGAAACTTCGTCTTCATTATGAACACATTCAAGGTGCTGATATCCAGAACAGGCCTCCAGCTCCCCAAGGCTTTCGGAACCGCGAAAAGGCGATTGTAGAAACCCTTTGAGTGGGGATCTAGAACTTCTTCCACTGCTCCTTTGGAAAGAAGGGATTCAACTTCTTGGGAGAGAGCCAAAAACTTCGTGAAACCTTTTGAATACACTGTCAAGGCAATTGGAAATTTAACTAAAGGAGAAGTCTTTACGAAATGAATGGAGTAGCCCTCCTTGAGAACCTTGATCACCCAGGGGTCTGCTCCTCTGCTCTCCCATTCTTTCCAATAAAGTACAAGTCTGGCTCCTACCTGGGCGTGGAGGACTAACTTCTCACTTCTTGGGGTTGGATTTGAAGGAAGACCTCTTACTGGACTTTGCAGGAGGTCGCAAGTTTGATCTAGGTCGAGGTTGGGTCTTAACTCTCCCTCCACGAAAGGGTTGAGACTGAAGAGGGGAGAATGATCTTGATGTGGAGGACACAGGCTCCTTCAGACATCTAGTGGACTGTGCCAACAAGTCAGTGGTGGACTTGCTCTGCAATTCCGAAAGAATCTCCTTCACTGTGTTTTGAGGAAAGAGGTGAGACTTGTCTGAAGGAGTGAAAAATGGAGCTGACTTCTGAGTCAGCGACTCCTTTCGAGGTGAACGAACACCAGAGCTCCCTCTTCTTAAGGACCCACATAAAAAATAGGGAGGTGAGTTCTAAAGAGCCATCTCTAACTGCTCTGTCTGAGCATAAAAGAACTCCTAGCCAATCAGAGGCAAAATCTTCAGCAAGATCAGGACAGTCTTCAATCTTCCTAGCTAGCGCCCCAATGGCCCAATCGAGAAAACTAAACATCTCAAATACTTAAATATATTCTTGATAAGGTGATCCAGCTCAGCTGATGAAAACATTGGCCGACAAAAAGGTCATTCTACGAGATGAATCCACCAGACCAGAGAAATCCCCTTGGGAGGAGGCAGAAACTCCCAAGGAAGTAGCTTACCTGGTGGCATAGTAAGAGTACCTCATCTTCAACAATTTGCTGGGCGGAAAAGCGAATGTCGCTTTGCCCTGTTCTCTCTCAGTGGCCAGCCAGGCATGAACTTCTTTGAGAGCCTTCTTCGAGGAGAAGGAAAGAACTAGCTTGGGTAACCTGGTACCTTCTGACGCATGCTTTTTCGTGAGGAAGGTAGAAGCTGGAGAAGTAGGCAAAGCAGGCACAAAGAAATCAGGGAAGTTATCCAGGAGGAAACGCAGAAGAGACGAGTAAGCAGAAAAGGGAACCGTATCCTGAACAATCTCTTCCTCCTCCGAAGAGATAGGAGACAATGATTTATCCTTGAACTCTGGAGCAGAAGAGGCTTTCTTAAAAAAACCCATAAGTTCGGTCAATTGGCACTTGAGTGGGGCTAAAGAATCTTCCTGGACTGATGAGGAAGACGGAATAACAGAAGAAGGTGCATGGAGTCCAGAAGCAGAAGCTGGGAGTTCGGCTGTTGGCGTCGGAAGTTTGGGAGTTGGTGCCGGGCGCTCTAAAGCAGAAGCTGGCATGAGACAGCGGGCGCCAGGCAATCATTAGCGGAATTCTGGCGCGAGACGGCGGGTACCAGGCACTCATCAACTATATTCTGGCACGAGGCAGCGGACGCCAGGAGCTCATCAATGGAAGTAAGGCGCGAGTCGGTGGGCACTTGGCGCTCGGAAGAAGTTGGCGCTTAGAACACTTATAGCACTCAGGACTGTCTCTGAAAAAATGATGGTGATGAGCAGGAAAATTAGGCCGGACTTGAAAGCTGCAGGAAGGTTGTGGGCTAGTCTCCCTGTACCTCTTGACAGCCAGGGGAGAAGAATTGCTATTATCCGCATGTCCCTTGAGTGGGCGTGAAGAAGTAGAGTAGCAATATGGGAGCTTCTTGTGAAGACTGGAAGAATCTGAATCAGAAGAAAGTTGATGCAAAGAAACGCCTTTCCAATGGCGTTTAGTCGAAGCCTAGGAGAGCACGACAGGCTCGACAGAGGGGGTGACTGCCCGTAGACAAACTGCCAATCTCTCCCTTGGACTTCCGGTATGTCTTCTCCACAGTGCGGGCGGGGGGGGGGACAGTGACCTTTGTCTAGGAGCACTGGTGGGTCAGACAGCCACCTCCTCAATATACACAGCACTCTCACTTCTCACTGCACTTTCAATACTTACATTTTTTCCATTAGAGATTTGACAGCTGATGCCATTTCCATTATAGTACTAGATAATACACTAAATTTCTGATCGAACCTAGATTTGAGGCTGGCAACGGCACTAAGAGCGGAATCATGGAAACCTGGAACAGGAGTAGATGGTAAAGTAGGAGGACTCAGGATAGGAGGAGGAGGAATTGGAGGAGTGGTAGTTCTGTCATCCCCTAAATTTTCCAAAGGAATGGAATCTACATTGGCCCTACTTTCAGCCCTAATGGCTGCTTTCCTCTTCTTATCCCTTTCTAATTTCTCTAGATGAGATTTCAAGGTTTTCCATTTCTTATCCTCCCAATCCTGACACTCTATGCAAGTATTATCCTTACTACATTCTTGCCCCCTACATTTAGTGCATTTTTTATGAGAATCATAAGAGAGCTTAGTTAGCCTAGTTCTACAACCCTCAGAACAAAAATGAATACTAGATGAACTGGAATCTGACATCGTTAACTAAATAATACCTCAAACAACGATTCGACAATGGTAGCAAGCCTCAAAGCAACAAATTCTGAATACTTCACCATATTTGTGCAAAGAAAAGCCGAAAAGCGAAGAAGCAGCTGCATGAAAACTTCTGATGTTAACCAGAAGCGGGTTGTTTCCTTGAGTCCCGGATGGTGGGTGGGACCTTGTACCTATACACTAACGATAACAGTGCCACTGTGCGAATTTTGAATTTTCAAGCTGCCGTAGGTTAGGGAACCAATAGCTATGTAATTACTTGGTAAGTTACTTATATAAAAATGGCAATAAGATAAGCTACTTATATAAAATAATGAATTTTCATTGTTTCTAATTCTCACATTTGGACAATTTTTAAACAATAATGGAAAAATAAATACAGTACAGTATATATAATCTGAAATATAATCTGAAACATCAATATATTTGCTCCGATAGCCTTTTAATTTTTCCATACTCTCTGGAAACAAGCCCCACTAAAGGATAAACTATCTATGGGGGAACCACATTCTCAACTCCTTCCCCTACTGTTAAAAGGCTTCACCACTGAATGGCCTCTTTTATCTGTGTGGTAGGGGGAAATGTATTCTTCTGGCTTGGAATTACCTACTAGGCGTCACTGCATATTAACATATAAGAGGAACTGACTGAAGTCCTAAATGTCTTGGAAATTGTCATGTAAAATGTCTAGGGCAAATAGTATCTTGTTCACTGAGAGGATCTTGGATCAAAAACCTGAAGAGGAGGTTGGTCTGCCCATACTGAATGTAGCAGCTCTCATGCTGTCCATATCTGTGTCTTTCCCAGCTCCACCCAGGACTCTCAAAACAACTTGCAATTCCCAGAGATTTGCTGGAGATAGGAGACCATCTGCATCACATTTTTCATCATAACCTTCTTTAATAAATGCCTGAAGCCTTGGCCATCCCTTCTGAAGCCTTAGATTCCTCCAACAACAGTAAACTGTTGGGGATAAACTAGGAGGCTGCCAATCCATGGTAGATGGTATCAGACATATAACCAAAGGCACTGATCTCTTCCTTTTACAGCTGGTTGGCAGAGACATCCAAGGATTGTGCAGAAAATAAGACAAACTGGTGCCATGCCACCTCAAGGGGCCAATCCACCAACAGCAAGCTGGTGGCAACCCTTGTGGGTCCATATAAGAGCACTCAGTATGAGAGTTGTCAATAGAATGATTTCCTTTTTAATTATACCTCTATCTGTTACACTAACAACAGTCATGCCTACTTGATGGGGAACATTATCCTATTTGTAACTTTTGTTTGTCATTCCATAAATTATCCTGGTACCTACAGAAACTACAATCTCTGTGCGTGGTAGAGCTATGAGCCCTCTGATCATAAGAGTAAAGCTCATTTCCTTATCTTGTAGTTCTGGAGAAGAATGTCTAAACTGCAAAATGAGAATGCCACAGCAAGGGTGAGAATAAGCTTCCAAACATGTAGTCATGTTTGAAGAAGAGTAAACAAGGGAAAGCAATGACTATATGTCCTCAGGAGCGAGATGTCCTCAAGCCTCAGCAGGGATAATGTTTGTGCAGATCTTATGGTTTTTGGGGAGATTCATTTTAAACTATGATATAAATATAGTGAACAATTTTTCCTTTCATATCTTTAATAAGAACTTTTTAGGTCCTCTCCCTATCATCATTTAAATTTTTTTAACTATACCAAAGAAATTGGGTGGTATTTCATGGCATTCTAAGAGATAAAGATTTGTGATGCCTACATAATGCCTATACTACTGCATGTGGTGGAAACATAGGCACAAAAATAGAAAGAGAGATCTAGAAAAGGTGTAACCATATAATATGAAGATTCATGGCCTAAATGCAGTAAAGCGAATACTGTACTGAATTATGAACAAGACAATGACAGGAGGATGTGCTGTCCAGTGGCTGGAAAACAGACTCAGATCTCAGACTGAGATGGTTTGGGCATGAGATAAGAAGGGATGAAGATGAGCTAAAAAACAATAAATATGGAACAAGCAGGATTAAGATTTATATGGATACCCAAAAAATCATGAAAAAGAATTATATAAAGGTCTGAACCCTATGAAAGTTCAGACAATGAAGGCAAAGGACAAAGGAGAGTGGAGTAAACTCATTGAATGTCTAATCACATCATAGAAAGAGCTGACAATGTTTTGTGATGATAATATTCAAGCATAATCACATATTAGGTTTTTCAATTTAGAACAAGAATCACTGTATCACTTACATAAGAAATAAGAACTGAAAGAATGCTTACTTGATTTTAAATAGTGCTGGAATCCACGAAAGTAAACCCTTGTCGAGGTGCACGTTGAACTCCAAAGATGACACTGAGTCACTTTCACTGGCAATTTTCCCCATGTCATTCTCCTTGCCATAGAATAGCTGTGTCCATCTGGAAAACCATTATTGATGATATTATTCTAGCACACTAACTTACAGGAAATCCTTATTACTTCTATGTAACAAAAATACTTGACTATCTACAAACTGAGAGCTACATATACTGTTAAAATAAGAAATACCAAATATAATACTATAGTCTACATTTTAGCCACTGTAATTTATCATAATACATGGACAGGAAATCATCTCAACAATTCATTACTTTGCAACAAATCCCTATTTACAATATTCAGCAGCCTAAAATAGTGAGGGCATCTATCTTTTGAACCATGACAGAAAACAGAAACCGATACAAGAGTAAAATTTTTAAAAACTACTTCATGAACAAGGCAACTGATCATCGTCTGATAATACTTCTTTAGCAAGCTTTTCTTGTAAGACAATTTCTTAAAACTCTAAAACAAATGCTACAACTTATAGGCTGTTTATGTACATAATTTTAAATATCATATATTTTACTAGTGATTGAACTGTTTCTAATTTATATTAAATGTGCACCAATCATTTTTCTAATGCAGTATATTCCAGACAAATTTCTTCAACGCAGATCTCATTTAATTTATTTACTTTGAAAGTTAATTTTTTAATCATTCTCTTAGGACTTCTAATCTTCTATATCTTGTTTATTATGTACCGAACTTAAAGTATTCATAAGTTAACTTGGTGTCACAGAGGATTTTTATATTTTAGGGGGGGAAAACTTGTTTCATAAACAATTTACAAGAAAATTTTTTATATCTTGTTGAGTATGTGCTTAACTAAAAATAAAGTATCACATAAGTTAACCTGCTGACACAGGACTTAAATCTTTTTTTTTTTAAGGAAAACTTTTTTCATAAATAATTTGCAAGATTCACTTTTAGGCATTCAGGCTGTCGTACAGTAAGGGTTACAAGATTTTAGTAAATTCATAGTTCTTAGATAATTAAATAAAAGGTCACAGAGCCTGTCTGTTTCTGGTTTTTTGTTTGAGGATCTTCCCTTGATACAGGGACAATCTTCTTTGTTCATATATAGGTATGCTATGGTCATAATACAGTATGTAGCACATACAACTGGTTTTTTTTTTTTGAAGTAAATAAAGCATGGAAAAATGTGACTAAATTCAAAATCTGATCAATTATATAGCAAACTAATTCAATCTGTCAGTTTGAAAATGATGATAATTTCAGAAAAGGTTTTTTTTGAGAAATAAAATACTGCAAAAATATTCTCAATTATCTTGACTCTCAACTAGACCAAGGTCATTAGATAAAGAACTTCAGTGTATAATCACAACCTCATAAATTTCTCACAACTGCAAAATGCTCTGTTGTAAAAAAAACCCTTTGAGTTCAATGATTATGTTGCCTTAGAGTTAAATTATCTCAAAACTTTAAGGAATGGGTATTTTACTCCATAATGATTATCATGTCAATACTGTATTAACAGACAGCAACCACTAGCACAAATGGTTATTCATTATATAAAGTGTTGTTATATTAACAAAAGATCAGTGTGATCATCCGTACAATTACTGAATAATTCAATTATTTCAGAGCAGCCTATAGGCTCATCTCAGAAAAACATTACAGTATTATCATTACAGTATTAGTAAATTGCTTGAACATGTCAATACACTCTTCACATACTGGCCATTACAAGATAACGTACTGAGAAATTTTAGTACACCAAACAGCAAGGGGAAGTAACGTTGACTGAACCATGGTTACTAAAAATGTAAAGAGAGACTTCATCTTCATTTCCTGGAAATATGCTAATCTTTACCTTTGGAATTATAAAAAGTACAATAAATGGTGAATTTAATTTTTCTGAGCCAGACATTTTAGCTACAGCCTTGTATTCTTATCTTTTATTATCTCTTGTAACAAGTTTTAAACTAATTTCCAAAGAGAAATGGAATTCTTACATCATTAAAACCATTACCTATGAGTAGCCTACTTTATTAGTACATTTTTACAACTGCAATCTCTACATACAAAAAAATTATACGGCTGTAAACTGTCAATATTCAAATATATCAGTTAAAGCAATAAATAATAAACAAGTATCAGTGTACAATAATTTAAAAGGCCAAACCCATAAAATTCATTTTTCTTACCTCACATTCCTGGCCAAAAATGAAATTGAATATCAATTAATAATTTTAAGTACTACTTGATTAAAATTTAATTACATATTCATTGAAAAACAAAAAACATCATCATAGCATTTGCCTGCCTTTCCAAAAAACAAAATACACTATAGCAAACCATAATATCTATAAGCATATTTAAACCATTTTTATGTGAGCAGCTACATTTCATTCATGCATTTTTAACTACAGTAAAATTAAAATATAACATATACCTGTATGTGCTGTTCAGTAATGCACATGCTTTCTGGTTATCTTGTGGTAATCCACAAAATTTTCTCCTATAACTTTTAACCTGACAACTCAAAGAATTAAAAATCTTAAAACTGAATATTCAATATAGTATTTAACTGAATCATATGATTTTTAAAAAATCTTATTTTTCTGTAAAACAAATTATTTCAATACAATCCAATTTCTCATATACACCATGCATATGTGGTCTTAGAATGTTCCAGAACATGCAGTCTACTGCCTAAAGGACAGAGGATTGGTAGTTGCTCTTGGCATGTGCCACCTAAACCCCCAAGTTGACAGCAAAAACTTTCCTCACTTTTCATACAGACCTGCATGAAGTTGTAAGAGACAATGGGCTGGGAGAAATAACTTAAAAATGACAGATATGTATGAAAAAATTAATTTCAATTTTACAAACCAAGGTTTGTTCTCCCAAAAACCCATCTATCATACTCATCCTGGAATGCAAAAAAAAAAAAAAAAAAAAAAAAAAAAAAAAAAACAACAACAACAACAACAACAACAACAACAAGGGTTTTCCAACTCCATGCCTTCTTGATTCTTGAAGTAAGCTACCATAAAACAAATGTGGTTACTCTTGTCTTGCCCCAACCAAGTTCCTACTATCTGAAGATCCAGTAGGATCACTCACCACCCCTAGCTGGAGGCATCTGTTAAAAGTAACACTTCTGGGGCTTGAGGAATCGGATTCTCCCAGTTTGAAGTTCTGTAACACATGTGACCATAACTGATCCTTCCTGATGTCTTCTGAGATATGAATCTGATGATTGTCTGCTAAAAAGTTGTTAACCATGACTTAGGAAGTTGGAGCTGCAGATATCTTATTCTAAAGCAGCAATTTAGGACCAGCTTTTTCAAAGGAATGCAATGCCTGGCCAGAGATTGCTATTGCTTTGGTTGTCTATCCTCAGCAGTCTTTAATTTTGCCGATGTGAGAGCTCTCCCTAAAGGATGAAAATGGAGCTGGACAAGTACTGAATTCCTTCAGCTGATTGGAGCCTCCTTCAACTTGGAAACAACTCCATGCAATTTTGCCAGCATTGTGACTTTGGCCAGAATAGGGTAAAAACAAAAAACATTGCAAGGTCTGTCACATTTGCCCTTAGACTTATGAACAGACTGCTGAAGTTGACCCAAGAGTCCACCGCCTGCTGCCATTACAACACCTGCTTAAGGTGCAGCTGCTGAGAGAATAGCACTGGAGTACAGCACAGAGAAGATTCAAGCAAGATGGGTCAGTCCAGCAATCAATCACCTGAAGAGGGACTTTACTTTTGACGATATGAGCAAAGATGATTCCCCAATGCAAAAGTTACTGAAGCAGCAAGCTCCAAAGCAAAAGAGAAACACATTAGATGTCAACCCCTGGCACACCTTTTTATGTAGGATTTCCTGGTCTGATCCAACAATCACCAAGCAAGGTATCAATTCTGTAATGTTGAGCATGTGAGACTGGGCGTATGCATCTGTCCACAACACTTGTTACACAGCCAATGAGTATCCATGTCAGGATTAGGCATAAGGGTATGAGAAGCTATACCTCTGCAGCATCTTTAGAAGATAAAGACCTTAAATTCACAATAGGTCATAAACCTACAAAACCAGAAAAGCACAATCATAAATTATAGCACATACCAAAAACATAAGCTTAAAATATACTAAGTAAAAGCAATACTATAAACAATATAAAAATAATAACAATGAGGTAACAATATACACATAAATGTAACTGAAAACAGCAAAAAGCAAAATACAGAGAAAATGGTAATTAAAATAATTACAAAACAAAGTGCATTGTAACTGAAACTAAAGATACCAAATGCAAAATCAAGTAATCATAAAAAAATGCAGACATAATGCACTGCACTTAGAAGTATAAAAGGTCTGAATGAAAGGCAAAAACAATATTGTACTACCGAATGACCTAATATTGGTGAAGAAGCAATACTTGGTAAAAGGATTATTTTATTAATACATTACGGTAATAAGCTAATTCATTAAGAAAATCAGGGAACTGTTTAGGTGACATAAATGGAAAAACATGAAAAATGGAAATAAATACAATTTGAAAGCTAACAAGCTTGAAAGGCAATCATGATGGGTAAGTAATATCTAGAGCCCTCTGCTAAGCTGTGAAGTGTGTTACAGACCCAAGAAAAAGGAAGACAGGTAGTTTCAATGACCTTGTGCACCCAGGTGGTACAAGCTTAGGGCTCCTACCAATGTTCGTAAGTCAATTAGACAAATGTATGATCTGAGGTATTGAAAGACCACACATGGGCTGTATACAAGAATGGGTTTGTGGTGAAACACAGTTAACACTATTAATAGCTTAAAAGAGAAATTAGCAAATAATAGTATCCAAAAACTTTACAGTACTTGAATTTTCAGGCAAAATAAGATAATACACAAAACTTAAAACCATATAAATATTAGATATCTCTGCCCCAAAAAACTAGTTTATCTAACTGATGAAGTTAACTTTTATCTCTAGGAAATATTTTAATGTTTTATTACTAATTATTAAAATCAAAAGATAACAGTAGTCTTGGAAGTATGTGATGCTAGTTATCAAAGAGGAGGCATTTTAGTTTAGTACATGACTAATACACATGATAATCATATTTATAGCACTTTAACAAGGTACCTTCCATTGGAAAACCAATTACAGCTATTTACATATGATAGGAAAGTCCTCTGACTAGTATACTACAGTTCTTACATGAATGAATCAATTCCAAGCTCACAGTAGGGGCTGGATTCATAAGACTAGAGTTCTGAACAATTATTAACAGATTTATGCAATGACTGTGAAGAGCAAAATAATAGCTGATCAACTGATCTAAACTATCGAAAGGAACTGGCTGCTTAAAGTGCTAAATAAACTTTTATATCAGCTACAATTAAATAACTCATAAAATAAAAAGAAGCATACTAGGAACCTACACATTGTACTGACTGAAGCCAAGATGCTTTGTTCTGAAACAAAAAATCAAAAGGAAGATGCATTTGTTAATAAGAAAAAAAACACAAAACACAGGTCCTTACTCTAAGGAACCATGCAACTGAACCTTTACTACAAAATCTCATGAAGATAAAACACAAAGCAATTGATTAACTTGTCAAATGTTATATGTGTACAAGATTAACATCTGGTTGATCTATTAACAATGACAAAAAAAAAAACTAGAGTCAAGTAGAAAAGGTTCAGAAGAGCGGGAATCAACAACAATGGCAAAAATGTCTAAGCTACATATCAAGTAAAATAGGAGGTTAAGCTATGCATTCAACAAAAATAAATAAAACTTTTTATACAGCAAGCAAAGAAGATACTGTATAGCTGATTATCTTGTCACTCACCTAGATATACTAAGTAATATGTCAAATAACCACTATATTTTACTAAAACATTTCTAATCCCATTTTATATTTTACAATAAACTGTTAAACAATACACAACTTTGTTCTACCCACGGTTAATGGCAATATGCTAAAATCTGACTGTATCTACGTAATACCCTGTAATCAAGTCAAAACCGAATAAATGAACCACCATTTAATCTTTAATATTCAACTAAAAATAGTGTCTCCTAACAAAAATTATTAATAATTTTGAAGTCATTACAAAATACATAGGGGTACAGAATCCTACTGAACATAACTACATATGATAACTCCCCAACAAGGAATCCTCAAAAGTCATATTTATCATACTAAGAGCAGTATTACAAGAACATGGTATTACTTTTTTACTTTGCACCTTTTAGAAATATCCTGACAAATTTTCTAAGATGTACCCAATAACTCTTTATATTTGGGTGCAAAATCAAAGCTACAAATGGCTAAGGTAACACTGAACAATTATCAACTTCCTTGCCTTCAATTTTGCTACTGAAATTTGAAACTTTGTGCAAAGCTGGTAAAAAGATACTAAATTATGAGAGAAAACATGATCATATGACATCACTTGTAAGCCTTGTGAACCTGATAATTGGGAAGGCAGCAGTTCCAGAAATTTGCATCCAACAGGGAAGCACAGTGCTATGCAATCTGTTACTGCATTTCTGTGTTGGGATGTTTTTTGTGTAGGTGTCAATTTCTTTATCCAATGTGCTGGTGTGAAGGTTACATCAAATACGTCTAAATCTATAGCCTTCAATAGTTTTAAAATAAATCTCTCATTTTAATTTCAGTTCCATATTTAAATAAAACTTTACCTGGGACTCTGGTATTATAATCATAGTCTGTTGTTTATGAGCTTGAGCCTTTCAGATCTACTCAATAGGCAACAAAGTCTTTAAGAACAATCGAAACCACCTGTATCTTTTTTCTTATTGGAATTTGAGGTGAATCATCATGAACTTCAATTCTTCAAGAGTGACCCATATGGAATAAAATTAAAGAATTCCATTCCATGAATACAAACCATTTCATAATATCAACATAATCTCCTGGGGATCCTAATCACGAAAGTGACTGCATTTTTTCCCATTTCTCATATTCTACCTTATTCTAATGTATAATACAGTATCAACCACTTACCTTTACTGTAATTAATCCTATGCATAAAACTAAGCTCCCTCAACTACTTCCTAAATACTGTATACACCCTGTCAACAATTTCATAATGATCTAAAAATACATAAATTCTTTTACTTGCAGATAACTGTAATAACATCAAACGCATGCTTAAATGGTGCCCATAACAATTACCATTTAAGTTTTCCCTGTTTCACTTATCAAATCTGAGTTAACTGAATAAGATACAGTACTTAACCCCCTACACTTTAAATATTCCTTGTCCTCTCCTAAGTTGAAACCTCAATTTCCTACTGCTGGACATCTTTAAAAATCCTTCTACTTTAATGAATACTGTAATGATACTCAAATGCTTAGTGTAAAATAACAAACTTGGAAAGTCCTGTAATTCTTGGCTAAGCTTAGTTGTCTGATTAAGCAAATATGGCAATATGCTGTTAAAAGCTCAACACTGCATGGTAATATAACAAAAATGTTCAATGAATGGAGCATATTTCAGTATCCGGACATTGCATATCCTCTCTAATGTAACATAACACTTACGCCAAAATCTTCATCTATCTGCCTGTTTAACAAGCACACCTAAATTTTGAATTGGTGCTGTTGCAGAACTGTAAGATTGGCAAGAAGTTTTGAAAAGATTTACGATATCATGTTCTTGTCCTCTGAAATGTGAAACGACAGTTTTTCTACGTTTTCTTTCATATTACAGTAATATAACGGGAGAATTGCACAGAAAAAAGTTCCTGTGAGTTCATGCTAAACATCTTTCATAAATTTATTTTCTATATACAAAGACAGTATTTGATATTTCCTGCTATCAATAATTTCAAGTACAAAGGCATCACGAAACATTTTACACACAAGGAATGTCTAAAATCTAGAATGCTTCCTGAATCATGAAAAATAAAAATGGAATACAATGTTCATATACTTCTGAACATGCTGTGTATATTTTCAGCTCAACAAAACTGTTTTGACTCTTCATCACACATATGAGGAATCTATGAAACAAGCATAATACAAATAGATCTCTATCATTAACAAGCCTTGTAAACAAGGTTTTGACAAGAAAAAGTAAGACTTTTACAGTGTGAACTACTCAAGTATCCATGCAAACATTATACAACACATTTAAATTTGCTATTTCCACCAGCTGTCTAAACATGAAAAATGAACAAAAACCACAAAAACCTTGCCACTTCTTACTTCTGGCTTCTGAAGCTAATGGAGAAGGAAGAGAAACATAACTAAGAATGCACTCATAAGTTTTCATGTGGTATAACAGATGGCAAGATTTTTATTAAATATAAATATTTTGTATCTAAATAGATCTTGGCAGCAGAAATATTGAACCACTATGACATATCAAGAAATGCTCACATTTAATTATATATCCCTGTAAATACATTATGCAAAAATATTGCCCAGAAAAAAATATTCAGGTTTGAAGGGCAGGAAAACTAAAATTATAATGTAAGGTGCAAAACTTGTGAATTATTAACAACTTTCAAATTACATGCCAATAAAATTTTTAATAAATACAGTACAGAGTTGTATGTCAGACAAATTTTTAGAAACTTCATATCTCTTGGCCATACAAATCAAATATTTTACATAAGTTTAAACTGTTTCTGGAAGCATAAGCAGGCCATCCCAAAGTGAAGAAACTGCTTGTGAGGAACCAGAGATGGTTATAAAGTGATAGAGAGACAAACCAAGAGAGGAAATAACTATCTCCTCACTTACACATTCCACCCCGAGAAGAACCCTAAAAGGGTTCCGAGGTCAGGTTAAACACATCATTTATAACTAACTAACTCACTCACTTACAAATGTTGAACAGAAAACTGAAGAAGCATGAGATACCTATGTCCTGAGTAGAACGGGGACAAAGACTTTATTGAGGGATTAACAGAATCTGCAAGCTGTGGCAAGAAAAAGACAATCAGGTTTGCTCTATTTGAAGGACAGCATCACCAAAGTGAACTTAAAACAAATAGGCACAAATGAGAAGGAATGAGAAGAGGCAGGTATGGTGTAGTTGTTGATAACTATGGGCAAAAATATTTCTTATCCTCAAGGATCACTAACATCTATGTACAGTATTTTAGCATAGCTGTTCAATCTCACTGTGTAAGGCATATGACAATGGACTCGCCCACTGCATAGGAGGCTCAATAAAACTGTCTATTATATATGAAAACTGGTGAATAGACAACCTATGCATGGTATTGGAAAAGCAGTTGTGTAGGTATTCAGAAATTTTAAGTACTGTAGTTGGGTGTGTAAGATGTCTATAGAATTAATGTCAATAGACAGTGATGCCAGCTGTATACATGACTAGATACCACTTAAAAAGGATTACAGTTTGTAATTTATGCTCCAGATGAAATACAATACAGGTACATATGTTTTACCTTATGAACAGTAATATCTATCATTATGAGCCTCAGTAAAAGAACAGCAGGCACAAGGAGGTCTTCTTTCATCCAAAGTGAGAAGGCTCTCCAGATAATAGTTTGTCAAGTGAGAATAGAGTTAACCTGAATACTCCAAACCATTGTTCTTGTTCTCAAGCCTAATCTAAAGAATTTGACTGATAAGAGAAACACATCCTTGTCATGTTCTCACATTAGAGATGAGATCTTGAAGGCGACTGAAAAAATTTCTTCTTTCTAATAAGGGTCATAGGTGCAGGATATACCCAGTGACATTCAAAGTTAACATGGGTTAATAAATAAAAATAGGAGCTCAACACTCATAAATCATCTCGTAAAAGCAGTAGTAATAAGTTAAGAAGGTGATATATGATACTTGAATTATAAGGCAAAAATAGGAAAAAATAAAGCTCAATACCATACACAGTGTCTTCTCCTTCCTTACAAAAAAAAAAAAAGAAGTCAGGAAGTAAGAGAATAAAAAAGGCTAACGGAAAAGTTTGCCTTGAATTACTCCAGCTACTACCCTTGCGAATAATCTCTGTGTACAGTACACGCATCCCAAATGGTACTGAGAACATTTGCAACTGCTGAAAACCCTGTGAAAAGAATTCTGAGAATTTTACATTTGAATGTCCTTCTTTCACTTTAACCTTTTTTTCACCACTGGAGTTCAAAAAGGGAAAAAGTAACCATCAAAATTACAAAACAAAAGGGCATACTACAGCCAATCTGCAAGGCTACAGGAGTACATGCACAATACATTTGTATTTTGCAATTAAGACAAGAGACTGCAAATATAAGCATATATGTGATTGATGGGGTTGTACTGAAACCAAAAGTACTGAAATAATGCACAGGCTACCAAGTCATCAAAATACAGTACTATACACAGTATACAGTACCACATGCACAATCAACAATGAAATACTTGAGATGAATAATAACTTATTAAGAAATTTAAATGCATCACAGTACAGTACAACAAATGGCATCATACATATCAACCATCTGTTAATGGAAAAACAAGCAGGAAAAACAGACAATTTATTCAATGGGCAACACTGCAGTCAAAGCACTGAGTGATACATAATACTATAAACATTTTACTACCATTCACCAATTACCACCTCAAGTGTGCCAGACCCTCACTCAATAACTATAATTTTCTCTATTTGGAATGGTCTGTTTTCTTTGCCAGCAGAAAATTATCCATATGTAAAATATCAGTTTGTATATGTTCAAGAAGATATAGAGTTAATAATATTTTCTAAAGTATTGGAGAAATAACTAGGAATACAAAATTTTGGATAATATTCATTAAAAGCCTCCAAGGTATTAAAAAAGTTCATATAAATTAAGCTATATCTGACAAATATCACCTATTTTCTGCTCAGGTTTTGTAGGTAATGAAACAGAAAAGATTCTAAATTGGCAATACTGTGTGCAAAACTTCCATTGTACTACAAAATTCTCTATAATTTTAAGTATCATAAGTTTCAGTGACAGCTTTCAAGCAGCTTCAGTTCCTTGAAACTTCATAAAATTGTTTTCATAATAAAATGAGGAAGTCTAAAAATCACAAACCCAATCTTGAGTTTAAAGACCTAACCCAACCCTAGACTTGAGCTACAGGGATTTAGAAAAAAAAAATCAATAAAACTACCTACAATAACCCATATTAAAAAAAAAAAAAAGTCATCCGACAAGCCAAAAAACATAAAGCTTCTCAAATCTATTCCATTACTTATTCTCAAGTACAGTGATTCATTTACTGTACAATTTTAAATATAAACAAAAGATATGCAGTTCCAGATTACATGCATGACTACAAAGGTAACAGCTGGAAAACACAGCAAGATAAGCACAAAAACTACAGTACAGACACTACCTTTACTATCAGAGAATGTTTGCTTTTCTTAAAGGAATAGGAAGCAAACTAATACAAACAACTGTATAGTTTGCTTTTCTTAAAGGAATAGGAAGCAAACTAATAAAAACAACTGTATAAATAATGTAGAAGCTACCAAAAGAGAAAAATAAGATAAAAAAAAGCACACATTCTAAAGCGGCACTTATGTTATCAACCTACCTGCTCTCATACTTCTGAACGAGGGCAAGACGCCCATAATTCCAGGCCTTTTTCCGCAAGACAGTGAATAAGGACATAAGGATCTGTAATTGAGAAAATTATTTGCTTCTCTACTTCAATAACACTTTTAAAAAAGTAAAAATATCAATCTTCATGGCAGTTGTTACCACAAATAAAAATATGATGGTGGAATTCAATGACAATAATTTTAACCAATGAATATTGAAAGCTATAACAAAATACTGTCAAGTACTGTACTGCTGATCAGAGAGAAGTAATCTGTCAATCAGAGAGATGTAATCTGTCAATATGTCAAAATCTAAATTTTTTCCTTAAAAAAGAGTGGAATTCACCAGCAGTTACAGACAAAGACTATTGTGATGAAAGGAGGGTAATAAAAGATCAATATTGGTGCACAGGTAATAACAGAAAATTTACAGATAAGAATAGGACATTGGAAGATGAGATTTTAGTGACTTGATTTCCAAGGGCAATACTGGTGCATTTTTTCTTGGCCACTGGACTGTTACATTTTGTAAAAAAGATTGTCAGTGACCAACAATTGTGTAGCCATGTTTCTGACATATATTAAAAGACCAATACAAACGATGACAGAGGGATTTTCACATAAGAAATTAAGATCATCACTAACTGTTGTTGATGTCCTTTGCCTCTCTTTGGTTAATCCACTCTGTTTTGACTGGAGTTTGGGTATACCTGTACTGGCATGCATACAACTGTAAATAATCAGTTGCAACAGATTACCAAAGTAACCAGCCCAAGGGCAATTTGACTTAAAAGTGTGATTAGGACAGTACTGAAAGAAAGATGTCTATGAGTTTCACCAGCAGCAAGATGGATGTCACATACTGCATTACAACTATGTTTCTCACTGTCAGAGGATTATGAGGTACTCGTAAATAACCTTAGGGAAGAGTTCCGGTGGGTAATTAATGTTTCGGAGCAAAGTGCCTTAATTACTAAAATGGGTACTGTACAAAGATAGGTTAAAATATGCTGAGAAGGTACATACATGTAATGAACAATGTAAAATACCCAGAATAATACAGTGGGTAAAATATCTGACCATTATCAAGAATTTATTTTGACCAAAAAGCCTTGCTTTTGTTGGACAAAAAATATTCTCACACAAAACCATTATCATATGCTGCTTTACTTTCATGGACTAGGAAACCTCAGTAGCAGCAACTTGTCCTATTCCAGAATAAGAAGCCTCCATCCATAATGAATACTAAATTCTGAATAAAATGGCAGCTCCCTTTTTCTTTCTTTATGCCAAAGGATCAACAGTCAGTGTGGGGAAGGAAGAAGAGCACTCTCTTTATGAGTACAGTAATACTTTTCTATAAAAGAAAACCAGTTGCATATTACAAAACCAACTTGTTTCGTCACATCCCCATGCCTCATAATTATATTGCCTGAACAACTATTTACGATGGAGGACAAAACTATATAATCTTCTACTTTTAAATCCAAGATTACTGGAGATTTAGGAGATTCATAAGACTCCTTTCCAGTGGCTATCTGTCGATACCTGGGACCAGCAACAGGCTCAACTGAGGAAGCAACTACTCATGGGCAAAACCCACTGACCTCCCTTAAACTTACAGTTTGCCTTCTCCCAGGTGCAGGGGAGTTTGGTAGGGACCTCCGTCTAGGAGCATCGGTGGGACGAGTAGCCACACCCTCCACAACACTAACCCGGGTGCAGGCACTAACACTTGCACTATGATCCTATCTCAGCAACAGTACTTACTAAAGCGTTGAATTTCTTATCCATCCGAGCTTCGAGACTGGAGATGGCACTTTGTTCAGGGGGAAGGGAGCCATGTAACGGAGTTGTGCGGAGAGCGAGAGAAGTAGGGATTGGGGAACGAGAAGTCAAAGGTGTAGAAAAAGCTGGTTTAGGGGTAGAGGACACAGAAGCTCTAGCCTTGGCTCTAGCAGCCGCTTTCCTAAGCCTAGCTTTCTCTAATTTATACAAATGATTGGTCAACACTTTCCATTTACTTACGGCCCAATCCTTACATTTCTCACAAGTTAAATCAGGGGAACATACTTGTCCATGGAAGTGAAAACAAACATAATGTTCGTCATGTTTAAATGAAGTCAACCTAGTATTACAGCCTTTGCTGCAATACCAGTTACTGGTCACACTCGTATCTGACATAATTGTCCAAAAAATTGAAAAAAGGCTAAGCTAAACTAAGCTAAGCTATGAAAATATAGTTCAGAGGCTACCAAATGAAAGAATACTTCACCAAATCCTTCGATAGACAACCAAACCATCTGGTGAAACTACTCCTGAATTAACAAAACACAGCTGCTGAACGACCGATGCTCAGTCATCAACAGCAGAAACGAACTGAGCTCTTTAGCTACGGTACCTATTCTTCCCTGAAGTGGGCGGGGCACTTACCTGCACCAAAACAAACGAACGCTACCATGAATTTTCAATTCTTAAGCTGCCATTTAAAGTAGAAACTATAGCTATGTAATTATTTGGTAAGTGTCATATATAAAATTCACCTATAACATAACAGGACAAATTTGCACTCTACACAGCTACAGACAAATGGCTAACAAGCTGAGTAAGTCAAATCCTTTTGTTAAATTAGCTAACCTGCACTTGAGTGACCATTGATAGAGCTCATATTACTTCCATTTTGGATTGCACTTGAACTGTAAAACATGTAAGACACATAGCTTTTTATTCATGTAAAAATTAAATTTATTGAGCAAAGGCATACACTTACAATCCATCCCATAAAATTAATGAGCAAGTTCTCAGGGATCCCTTCATAACCGCCACTGAAAAGATGAGTCTTGTTCTGCAAAACATATGTGTTACACTTGGTTCGATCTGGATTTAGTTTGTTGTCATCAATGTAATCGGGGTCTGGCTCTTCAGTCGGGTCCCACACTGTTGGTTGTGGGGTAAACTCTATTGGTACTGAATCAACATCCATCTGGAAAAGACAAAAGGAAAGATCAGGATAACTTTAGATCAAAGATAAGATGCATATTACTGTATGAAATAAATTAAAAGTTCAAATCTTCTCTAATCATTCATTCCACAGCATAACTAACCCATGATATTAAGAACCTGATTGTCTGCATATGGATGGTCTATTAGTGGGCCAACTTTTAATTGGATATTTGTGCTCTAAGTAGAATAAGAATTTTCTTAATAATTTTTTCAAATTATTCCTCTAAGGTATTTACTATCTGAAGCTGCACACTTGAGTGAATTGTTTCCTATCTTCACAATTCATCCAGTTAAATTCAAAATTTAATTATAAGAAACAGTTTTTCAAAGTAGAGAAAATCCAGATAAGTAACAGTACATCACAACGGTAATTTTGATTGCATACTGCACAGTATTCATATTTAATGTTTAAACCGTACATTCATATTCACTCTGTATATGCACATTCAAGCACCTCTGCTATGTGTTGGTGACATCATTCTAAAAATCTTGCAGAAAAAGAAATTTACATACGAAAAATAACCTTATAACTAACATTCTCAAGTCTTAAATGTTTTTGGGAGGACTTTGTGCTTTTGTTTATAGCTTTCCTGATACAAGTACAGTAGTAAAGATGAAAAGAAATGCATTTACATAAATGTGATTTGATAGATTTTTAAAACACATCTGGGTATATGGTAAGACTACCCTCTGGATTGTAATTCTTGCTTTTATTCATTACACATAACCTACACTTGCACAGCATTCCCATTAATCCATAAAATCAGTTTATCCATTTCAGTTAACACAGAATTTCTAAAAACTAGAAATTCTCACTACATGTACTGCTGTCTACCTCTTCTTCCATTTATATTCCTTCATAATTGTTAAATTTTTTCCTGTTCTTTGCACTTAACCTCAAATTAACTTATATATGAACTCATTATTTGTGAAACTGTGATTAAGCTCTAATAGGGATCATGTAACTCACTCAAGCCCAGTGCTTTTTAGGCATTACTTGTTTCTGCTTCCTCTCCCAATTAAATATGTTACTGTTTGATAAATATGTAATCCAGCTTCCCAATGCTATCAATGTTTTAAGCCTTTGAATTACTTCAAATTTCTTGGAGATACCGCCCAAATTAAATTGCAGAATCTGCTAACAAGCACAGGTGCTTAGTTATGATGTTACAAGTTCTTTTCTTCAGCCCTATTATTAACAATTAATTTTGATGTTTTAAGTTCATTTCTAATAATACTGTATGTCCTTTCATTTAGGGGGCTTCATCCTTGCCTCACCTTCTCAATAAGACTAAATCAAAAACAATTTGTCCAGTCAGTGACTTTGCCCTTACTCTTTTCTAAATATCCTTTCCTTTTACTGTAGGGGGAACTCTCTCTCCTCTTCCATATTTACTACATCAGCCATTGTTCTGTTGAACTTAAGAAGAAAAGTCCTCTTCTGCCCCGGCTCTCCCATTATATGCATCTGGCTACCTCTTGTCATATTAACTCTATGAAAATCAATATATTCTCAAAAACTGCAAAATTCATTGACTGTTTCTTTCCTTCTTTGGAACAGTTTTCCTTCTACCATTTTCCATAAAAGACTATCTTTCTTCATTTAATAGGCAGATATATTGTTTCTTTAAGGGTTCAAGGTTCATGGCCAACTTATACTCTCTTCCCCGGATCTGCTTCTGTTTCCATGGAATACGTGGTCACCAATCCCCTAGCATAAGCATTAATATACAAAAGTTATAGCTGCACTGTACTGGACAATTAAGGTTTCTAAACTTCCATGTATTGTGTCTTTCTCTAAGAATGTCAGAAACCTCACTCAGTATTCACAGACAGACACTGTTCCTACATTTGGTGTGAAACTGGAAAAGCCTTCCTTGCAGCATATTGCTTTTACCACATAATAATTGTAAATGGATTTCTCTATTTCAAAGCCTATTTGTTTATCTATTTGTTAATTCTGATTGCATTTAACTTTATACTCTTATAATTAGAGTATTTAGTTTTTTTTCTACATACAAGTCTCTACTCTGTGGAAACCTGCTGATTAATGACCTTTTGTCTCATGTCATATCTTTGTAAACTACTGTACTACAATTACGAAATTAACATACAGCTTGCAGGCCTAGGCTATATGTGTTTGCTATATGACACAAAATGGGAAGAGAAGGGTAATACTGTACCAGTATTGCTTTTCAGAGAAAATAACCTACCAACATCTGCAACTCAAAATCTTGACTAATGCCAAACCTTATCACAGTGAAACTCTAAAGACCTAGTCTATGTATAAATAAACCAGATATGTTAGCCTTTAACTGGCTAACATTTCAACATTTATTAATGCAAAACCTTATCACATCAACAGGCTACTAAAATTTTTCATCAACTCACAATTTTCACCATTAAGTTCAAAACAGTTTCATCTTGTTATCATTCTGTAATAACAACAGACACAGTCCACTTCAAACATATCATGTCTCTCCCAACTTCACAACAATGGTGACTGCCTTTCAATATTCTGTACCTGGACTGCCTCATTTTGTTCACTACATAAAATCTAAAAAAATAAATATACAATAAGCACATAACAACTCAAGCACAGTACCTACTATTTCAACTTATATAAAGAATTACCTATGTACTTCCTGTATGGTATTCTGTACCTTTCAACCCACAACCTAATCACTGACTGGTCTCCTTTATCTGTCTACTAAGTTAAAATCAAACATGTCTATTATATGAGCACATGATTCCCTAATCTGGCACACGAATGTGATTCAGCAATAGGCTCCGAGCTCAAAGAAGGGCATGACAAAAGAGGATGATGCGGCAATAGAAGAAATGAAGCTGAACAACCAACTTTGTGCTACCTAAGAAATCTCTTGGTAGGTAAAATGACTGAGTACAAGTTACACCATTTAAATTTCTTCATCACATATATATTAGGAATAAAGAATGAAAGATATGTGAAATAATACTGAGCAGCATCACAAACAGAAGTCTTATTAACAATTTAAAAATTTATAAATAATAATCCTGTAGTACATCAACGACACTAAATTAATACTTCTTAAAATTATAAAAGCTGAAATAACAAGATTTTCAATGTACTCTATACAATATAGTGTTTGCATACTGCCTAACAATATTTATACTTATATCATCAAGAAATAAAATAAGGTTTTTAAATTTACCCAAAACAAGCATACTGCATTATACAACTAAATCAATAGGATACGGTAAGTACTGTCTTTACATTAGTAAAATGCAATTTTCTTAATTTCCAAGTACTGTACTGAAATACTGATAGTAGTGCACTTGTTATCCTGCAATCAATAAAGATTGAAGCTTTTTATTTCAACATAATGGTTCAACACGTTTATAAAATGAGTTAAAAAACTACACTGTAATTTAATTAATAAAAAAGATGAAAGACCTGTTAAGATATTCAGTGAACTAAGTATCTTATCCTCTATGTCACACTTTAAAGACTTACAAGGAAGATAATTTTCACAAGAAAATACCAAAATCACAGTAGTAGCAGCAGTCCTTTATAAAAAACAACATGAAAGCACAAGATATTTTTTCATTTAACATTAAAAATTCATAGATATTTGAGGTCTGCAATTTTCACAACACAGTGGTTAACTTGAAAATTTACTGATTTCAATTCCTGTTACTGTATTTTAAATGGGCACCTACTTATAACATCGCATAAGAGCATTACATTACAAAAATCATAAGTTGTTGAGACCTGAGCCTCTTACCGTAGCTAAGAGATTTCACATTAAGTGATCTCAAAGCTATAGGCTGCCTAAGAGTAAAAGCCAATACTGGCATAAGGCCAGCTTAATCTAACACTAATGAATGATCTCACAGACGGGAAGACAGATTTTAAACTATGAAAGGCTCACAAATGAAAAGCCAAAACTTCATATCATCAACTCCCGTTTAAAATTGTGTCCCAAAATATGGAAGAAGTTTTTCAACAAATGAAAGAAATAATGGAATGATCACTGCAATATGCAGAAAATCTACTGCACAAGGAGAATGAACATGAACTGGAGGACGTTACTATGGCAACCAAACTGAGGAAGAGTGACATCTTAGGCAAACCCTTAGTTATATGAAAAATGGAGAAGCTCCAATCCCATGACGAATGGCATTTGGTGACTATCAGTATTCAAAATGAGCAATTATTCATATAGACATGCCTAGAAGGTCAATTAGGTTTCATGGAATAAAAGTCTATTAAGTATGTGAAAAAAGAGAGATAGCACAGAGAAGGAATTAATAAAGTTCTGTAAGAAAGAGATATTTACATAAAAAATAGCAATACAAGCCAGAAAATCCAATGAAATGCATAGCATTTTAAATGAGTACTGAAGCCTCTTAAACTTGTACTGAAGCCTCTTAAACTTAAGTAAATGGAAAGTTGAATAATGTGGAATTGCAACAGACTGTGGATGCAGATGGTCTGCAAAAGATGTAGCAAGCACAAGTGCATAAGGAAAAGGCACTTAAAGCCCCCCCTCTTCTGAAGGTCCACTGCTTAAAAACAATGAAATAAAAAAATGCTTATAGAAGATGGCCATGCATGTCCTTTGACAAAGGTCTAACTAATAGCTGCCATGGATGGAGAATAGAAAAGTGACATTTTATAATAAAATAAAGTTTTATATATACTTACCCTGTAATTACATAGCCATTAGTTTCTTTTAACTGGCAGCTCAAACTTTTGAAACTGCGGGTCCTCTAGTTTGTTATGGTTATGGCGACATGCCCCGCCCACTTTCGGGTGTAAGAGAAGGTACAACATAGCAAAGAGCTTCAATTTGTTTATGCCCTTATGTCCAACTGAGGGGAGGCGGGCGGGCTCCGATTATGTAATTACTGGGTAAGTATATATAAAACTTTATTTTATTATAAAAATGTCATTTTTATATAAGTAACTTACCCAGTAATTACATGGCTGATTCCCACATTGAATGGAGGTGGGAATGTTGGACATATCTACCCCAAAACATTATTAATAGTAATGAGTTTGAGAATAGAAATTTGCTAACATTGAATCAATGTTGTTGAACCTTACTTGATAAGAGAACTGGTACAGGTATATACTGCCTCTGGTTGGCACTCATCTTATCCAGTAGAGGCGAGGTGGTAAAGCCTTGAGGGCCTACCAAAGTACAACAAGATGCCCCTGCCCAGGGCACAGTACCACAAAATAACTAGAGTAAATAGTCACCATAACCACTTAAAAACACCAATACCCAACCATAACCAAAAGACTGGAGGGTACTCCAAGTACATAGTACTCCCAGGCTCCCCAAAACTCAGCACCCTAAGCAAGGCGAAGAGCTTAAAGAAAGGACATCGCTTTCTACATTTCCTTCCCCAACACCACTCCAGCCGCATAAAACGGACCCAAGGTACTGCATTGATCGTAAGTCGTCTCGATATCCCTTAAATAATATGCTGCAAACACCAAACTGCACTTCCAAGACGTCTCTTGTACAATTGACATAAGGGATAGATTGTGCTTAAACGCCAAAGACGTAGTGACTGCTCTTATCTCGTGGGGTTTTACCTTTAAAGATGAAAGTGAGTCTTCGTTCACCATGGAATGTGCTTCAGAAATCAGATCCCTCAGAAAAAATGCCAGGGCATTCTTAGACAGGGGTCTAGATGGATATTTCACAGAGCACCAAAGGTTTCTTGAAGTACCAAGAATGTCCTTCGTTCTATGAAGATAAAACTTAGGGGTTCTTACTGGACAGAGAATTGTTTCTTCTTCAGACGGACCCACTATCTTGGATAAGTTCTTGATTGTAAAAGAACGAGGCCATGGATTCGATGGCGATTCGTTCTTAGCCAGAAAGTCTAGGGAAAGGGAGCAAACTGCATTCCCCTGAGAAAATCCTATGTTTCTGTCTAAAGCATGGATTTCACTGGACCTCTTAGCGATGGCCAAGGCGACCAGAAAAAGTTTTCCTGGTTAGATCCCTTAAAGAGATTGATTGCATGGGCTCAAAACATGAACTGGAAAGCTACTTAAGGACCACGTCTAAGTTCCAGGACAGCAAAGGTTCTCCTTTAGGCTTTGCAGTGTCAAAGGACTTAATCAGGTCGGACAAATCCTGGTTCAACGATAAGTCCATTCCTTTATGGCGGAAAACTGAGCTAAGCATAGCTCTGTATCCTTTAACGGTAGAGGTGGAAAGTCCTTTAGTGGAGCGCAGGAGCAGAAGAAAGTCCGCTATCTCTGCTACAGAGGTTTCAGAAGAGGCCACGTTATTTTGTCTGCAACAGGACCTGAAGATGGACCATTTTGCCTGGTAGACATTATCTGAAGACTGTTTTCTACACTTCGCAATTGCTTCTGCAGCTGCTCTTGAAAAGCCTTTCTTTCAGAGCAGTCGTCTAACAGTTTGAACCATATTAGGGCCAGAGAAGACAGGTTTTGGTGGAACCGACGGAAGTGAGGTTGCCTGAGAAGTTGTTGCTTCTGTGGCAGCAGTCTCGGGAAGTCAGCAAGAAGTTCCAGAAGAGCCAGGAACCACCTTTTTTTTTGGCCAGAAGTGGGCTATCAAGATCATGGATAGGTTTTGATGAGACCGGATTTTGTTGATGACTTGCCTCACTAACCCGAATGGGGGAAAGGCATACAGATCTCTGTTAGACTAATCCTGCAACATTGCATCGGTCACCCATGCCAGGGGATCTGGAACTGGTGAGCAGAAGAGGGGAAGTCAGAGATTTCTGGAGGATGCGAACAATTCTATCATTGGTTTCCCCCAGAGCTTCCACAGATCCAGACAAACCAATGGATCTAATGCCCATTCTGTTGAAAGGATCTGTCTTTGACGGCTCAATTCGTCTGTGAGAACATTGAGTCTCCCCTGAATAAAACGTGTTGATTTGATTTGATTATGAAATTTAGGTCTTGAATTTTGTTCTGGTGCAACCAAAGAAGAAGGTCCCTTGCCGCTTCGTAAAGGGAGAAAGAGTGGGTTCCTCCTTGTTTCTTGATGTACGCCAGTGCCGTCGTGTTGTCTAAATGCACTGCTACTGTCCACCCTCGTATTTCTGAAGCGAAGCACTATAGGCTCAGAAATATCGCCTGTAGTTCCTTCACGTTGATGTGCCAGTTTGGCTGTTCCTGGGACCAGGTTCCTGACACTTCTTTTAATCCCAAAAGAGCTCCCCAACCTAGGTTCGATGCGTCTGAAAAGAACTCTATGCTGGGGTTCAGAGGATGAAGAGATTTCCCTTCTGATAGCCTCTCCCTGGAATTTCACCAAAGAAGATCTTCCTTGATTTCCATCGTTATCGGAAACATGAACGAGTCAGGAAACTTTTTCCTGTTCCAGCTGACCTCCCTTGGGCTACTGGTATGCCTCCTCCCAAGAAGTAAGGAGTATGGCAGGGACCAGCACCTAGGAGAATCAGCGGGATGAGCAGCCACCTCCTCCATTGACACTGATGCCCATAACTGGGCCACTGTACTCACTACCAGATTTAAATGTTGCTCAAACTTATTCTCAAGGATGGCGCCAGACGCATGAGAGGTGGTGCTGTGAGCTCTAAATGAAGAGGAGTTCCAGCACTATAGGGCACTCGGGCACTACTGAAGGTTTGAGCGCTATTAGGCGCTCGGGCACTTAACAGGAGCTATGGAAGTGAACAAAAAGAACGCTCATACACTGATGATCCGCTTGGCACCAAAACTGGTGATCCACCACCAGAAGTTCAGGAGACACCCAGGAGACAAAAGCACAAGGCTGCCCCACTAGAAATAAGGTGTAGGCTATACTCCTGCTCCCCGAGAAGCTCATAGGAGAGCGGAGAAGAGCGAAGATCATCAGAAAAAATGCCTCTTCAACAGCCACTATTCATTAGAAAAAACACCATCTGCATTTTTCTACCATAGCACTGGAAAAGAGACTACTGTATGCTGATCTAAAGGAGAAAAAGAAGTGCAGATCTCTGGGAAGGATTGACCCCTTTTGAACTGAATGAACAACACTGCTCTCGCCTCTTAAGTACTCCCACCACGAACAAGGCTGCCAGCTCCTGGGATCCATCCCTGATTGCCTTATCCGCGCATGAGAGCACTCCCAGCCAGTCTATAGAGAAGTTATCTTGGAGAGAGGCACAGTCCTCTATTTTCTTCGCTAAGGTGTCAGCAGTCCAATCAAGAAAACTTAAAGATCTTGAAGACCTTAAAGATATCCTTCGTCAAATGCTCGAGTTCTGAAGCCATGGATCTCCGTGACGAATCAGTTAAACTGGGGAAGTCCCCTTGGGAGGAGGCAGAAACTCCCAATGACAGTACTTCCCCAGTAACATAAAACAAGTATCTCCTCTTAGATTAACGAGAAGGAGGAGTGCAGAATACAGCTTTCCCCATATCCCTCTTTTCTGTCAGCCAGCCCTCAATGCCGGACAGAGCTGTCTTAGGAGACGACGATAGAATCATCTTAGGCAGCCTAGAAGTTTCTGTAGGCTGTCTCATCATGAAAGTTGAACTCGGCGAAGATGGAGTCACTGGTGAAAAGAAGTCTGGAAAGCAAAACAAGAAGTACTGTACTTCAAAAGGGTAGTGTAGGCTGACAAAGGCTGATCCCGTTCTACGTCCTCTTCTTCAGATGATATGGGTGAGAGAGTCAAATCCTCGGACTAATGAGTCACTGTCAGTTTGCGTAACAGATCTAGAATGCTGTCTTAGGCCTCTTTCACACTAAGTGTTTTTTTCCGCACACGAGGCGATCTCCACACCGCAGGTATAGCAGACGAAAACTGCCGTTACTGTGGTTGCCGTATGGGAAAGGTTGTGATTCAACCATTTTCAAAAATACATCTTTTTGGAAATGTATAGATCAAATTCTTTTTCCTTTGCCCCATCCAAAACCACTGCCTGGATCTCATGAACCATATATTCCTCATGTTCTTTTAGGTGATGAAGCGTTTGGTCTGCATGCAAACCTAATGTGCCCATATGGAGGAAAAGAGTTAAGTGTTAAAAGAGAATCTTCAATTACCGCTTAAGTAGAAGGAGATGTTTTGAGTGTGCTTTTGGAATTTTAAGTAACAAATGGAGGATATTCCATCGCCCTCTCAATGTCTCTCTCCACCTTGCTATAAATGTTGTTAAGGCATGCTGTGTGCTTCACAATTTTGTAAGAGAACATGATGGAATTAATTCTGAAAATACATTAACAATAACTGGATTGGATGAACTTGAATATACTACAAATGTACAGGCTGGATCAGCAGCAAATGATATCAGAAATGCATTTGCTGATTTCTTTGTGAGTGAAGAGGGAGCTTTGAGTTGGCAATATTCTAAAGTAAGAATGTGAGAAATTAAATGAATTTTAGTAATGAATGTCTTTATAACTAGATTTGTGTATTAATTATACAATTTCCTAAATATCTTTGTAAAACTGGTTTGCCACAATTAATATACTAAGAATGTTTGTACTGTAAATTGAAAAATAAATACCCTTGCCAAATTCATTCTTTTCTTTATCATCCAGACTCTCAAAATCCTCCCTTAATCCACAGCAAACTTCTTTCCAAGCTGATGTAACAGAACTCCAACATTTGTATTCTTCTAGACTTTTGTCCCACAATACTGGTTTCATTTCTACTAATGAAATACATAATTCAAAATCAATATTTTGCTCCATGTCTGTGTCTTTATTATTCAAGTCCACGAGAAGCACTGCGTGGTCTACTACTGCTCGCTGCACAAGAGGCGGAAAAAAATCGTGTGGTGTGAACTTGATAGCCAACTGTCACCGCCAGCAGAATGGATCCACGCAAAGCCAGTGGGGCACCGCTCATGCAAGGCGGTGCCGCTCCAACGAAAAATCCGCTCCGCTCTAGTGTGAAAGGCTTCATATAATCTACCAGTCAAATGATAAAGGCGGATCTGCACCGCTTGCGGCAGCGGATTAAAAACGCATAGTGTGAAAGGAGGCTAAGCGTTGCTGAATCGGTTCTAGAGAAGGATCCTGAACCGAACGAGAAGTGAGTGTGGCGCTGGATGCCTGGATGAATCTGGCGCCAGCTCAAAAGGGGAGCAAATGCACACTGACGACCGAGCAAGAACTACGTGTTGATCTGGTTCCACAGGCACATCGGATCCTCTAGACTCCACTGTGTGGTTGGATCCCTTGGATCCCACTAAACACTTGGATCCCACAGATCCCACTTGATGAATGGATCCCTTGGATCCTGATGGATGTTTGGATCCCTCAGATCCCATTAAATATCTGGATCCCTCAGATCCCATTAAATATCTGGATCCCTCAGATCCCACTAAATGCCTGGATCCTTCCGATCCCACTAAATACTTGGATTCTCCAGATCCCATTAAACTGGATCCCTTGGATCCTGAAGCACGGTCTACGGATTTCTTGCGGACCCGCTTAGGCGACAAAAACTGACGCTCTGAAACAGACACTGTGGGTGACACATTAGGTGGATCATCACAAAAACATGAAGGTTTGGGATTCTGATCCTGATATATGTTCTGCTTGTACAGGATCGGAAAATCAGACTCAGCCATAGATATTGGCCTTTTCAGTGGCCTGGATGCACTTTTAAAGCACCAGCTGCACTTCTGACTCGCTTTCACTTGGATTCATCGGATACTGAACCCAAATCACTTGATAAAAGGGCATGAACTCCAATACGGACGCCTTTTCCAGCAGCTGTCTGCCCAGTCCTGGGAATCTCAAACAACAGGGTCCCACTACCCTTGGGCAAACACCACCGACCTCCCTGAGACTTATAGTTTGCCTCCTCCCAGGTTTAGGGGAGTTTGACAGGGACCTTCGTCTAGGAGCATCGGTGGGACGAGTAGCCACCTCCTCCACTGACACAACACTTACACCAAGATCACTGGCACTAAACTTATCCATAAGGCCCCTCACTGAAGCCCCTATTTGAGCTACAGTGTTAACTAAGAGACCAAATTTCTGGTCCATTCTGGCTTCCAGGCTGGCAATGGCATTAGGTTCAGAAGGTTGGAAGTTGGAAAATGGAGTCACAGGTAATGTCAGGAGGACTGGTGATAGGGAGAAGTGCAGTTACAGGAGTTGGAAGGGCATGCAAAACAGGAGAACCCTGACTAACTAAATTCTTAGCTTCGGCCTTAGCAGCTGCTCTCCTTCGCTTGTTTTTCTCAAGTTTATCTAAATAACTAGTCAAAGTTTTCCATTTCCCTTGATCCCACTGTTTGCATTCGTCACAAGTCAAGACTGAAGAGCAATTTTGTCCTCTACATTAAAAGCAAATGGTATGAGAGTCATATTTGATTGAAGTAAGTCCGGTATTGCAGCCATTGCTGTAACACATACTGCTAGCAGAACTAGAGTCAGACATCTTCATAAAAAGCAAAAGTCCAAGCTAAATACTGTAAGCTTATACAATTAGCGCAATCACTACCCAGACAAAGAATACTTCACCAAAAACGATGAAAACCATTCGGCAAAATATATTGAATCAAGTGAAAGCTGAAGTCAACAACCATGTTAAGCTGTCAAATGGCAGAAACAAATTGGGCTTGTTATTAGTGTTGTACCCATCCTTCCCCCAAAGTGGGTGGGGTGAGTTACCTACACCAAAATATTGGAACGCTACCGCGAATTTTCAAATTTAAGCTGCCGATAAATGTAACGTAATGGCTATGTAGTTACTTGGTAAGTTACTTATATAACACTGCTACTTGAGTAATCTTACCTGAAAAAATCATAGAAAACTGATGACATCCAGAAATGAGAACGTATTCCATTACACTAATGGCAAAACAACATGATCTAAAAAATGCAACTCTGATACCATCATGTCTGTTGACACAAGGGGTTAAAAACAATACTGTGCCTAATTTGCTAGCAACAAATATTCAGAATCATTAAAGCAGTTAGCCTATTCATGAAAAGCAAATCATTGAGGGGGAGCATGGATTGACACCAAGTCATTGTTAGTCTTACTTTTGATGAAGTTCAGCTTTATACAACACTGACTAGACTACTTGATCGATTCATAATCTATTTAAGGGTGGTATCAACTTCATTTGGCACTCTGGGGGAGCAAATGACTAAAAAAAACCTCACTTAATAATACATTTTATAACAGTATGTCTGTACTGTACTCTCAAAAACTACAAATGCCCCTGAACACAACAAAATATGTCTAGGCTCATTAAAGAACAATATCAACAACTCCCTTAAAGATATCAGGTATGTAATGTCCAATGCATTAGTTTTGAAGTCCTCATATAAGAGCCTTATACAGTAGTCCACACCAAAAGCATCATTAACTTGACTGTAATTTCAAAAGATATGGCTTGAGATACTTTTATGCTGAGGTGAGAACATAAGTTTCTGTTGTGGTGTAATTCTGATTCCACACTATCCTTTTTCAGAACGGCAATAGGGGAAAGTCTACTGAATTTTATTTTCCATGTAGCTGCATTTACTGCCATATCATCCACTGACTTCCTAATGTTATTCCTTGTGAACTTGATGCACGTTAGTATGTCCTCACTTTGTGACATGAATGAATTTATCAACACCTTGTGTTTTGGTGCCATAAAAGTGTTCACATGGCACTATCAACATGTCACTATACTATTATCTACAGTAACACTGCTGATACAATTATAATTCATTTTGAGTGGAATAACAGTGCTACCTGGTTTTTTATTCACCTTTACACATGAACATAATTTTACTGTATACAGTACAGTACTGCACTATGATTTTTAATTTTTGTTTTTAACTGCATTCTTAGTGACATTTATCTTTAAATTTTGTTAAGCTTTTATGTCCATTATCTTGATTTCTTTTTTTGCTTTATCACTTTACTTCCTAACTTCTTGACTGTTGTTGAAGCCTGCAACACACCTGGCTGAGTTTGGAGGGGGCAAATGTGGGTGTAAAGGGGCCCATGAAGGCAGCAAAGTGAGCAAAGGGGAAGGGGGTGCCAACAACTGTGGCTTATGTTGGCACATAAGCTCCTGTCAACATCTTTTGGGTGCATGGTCACTGGACTAGTGACCTTATCCCAAAGGCTTATAAATCGCCACAAATGTCCCAGGGACACTTACTTGACTCTGGGCGGCAACGGATGAACGCAGGGAGTTCCTTACATTATCAAGAAATCTACTGTATTTATTACACATCTGACTCAATATTAGGACAACTTTGTAGACAAACAAGGGAAATCTGTGGCTTAGGGCCTTCTTCATGTGAGGGAAAATTACATAAACTCAAGGGTTCTCTTAACTAATTATATTTACACAACAAACACAGATCAGAAGAATGACGAATTACTGGGCAGGTAATAAGGGCCTGCTCGATGAATGAATCTTACACAGAATAAATATTCTATGTCGATGATGTCTTCATGACAGGAAACATCGCAGCAGGGTTAGATTGAGGACTACCCATGGATAGAGCTGAGAGATTCCACAGTTGAGGCCTATCTGCAATATAGGCTATATGCAGACGGTTACTTGCAAGAATAATAAGACACTCAAAGGGAACTGAGGGAAATGCACAGGTGGTGCCAAGTAACTCAGTTCAACACTAAATGCATAATTACGTTAACACTAAATGCTCCAACACAAATTACTGAAGGTGATCGCACAATGGAAAAATGAAAAATCAGACAGAGAAATAACAGGAATTGTGACTGACTAAGAAACCTTATTCCGATACATTATCTTCGTCAAGATGACAGTGTCCTCATTCGATAGGGCGCTGGCAATGGAGCAGGAATTTAAGGAAATGCCACTACAAAAGTATACGGGTTCGAACCTCGGGGTCGAACACGTGGAAAGTTTGAGGGTCAGGCAAGGTTAAGGACATCTGTCCTCAGTGGTGTTCTGAGCGCTTCTCTTTCTCGATTTCCGTTGCATCGTCTATAAATAACCTTCGGAGATTACGCACCACATCCAACATAGGTGGCGCAAAGGTCAATCTTTGTCATGTTTTCTATAAAGGCCGCATGGCATCAGTTAACCCTTGTGGAGGGTTTACAGCAGGGCAGGGCGCCAACTTTCTCTTTTTGGCTCTGCCCTTGCCTTGCTTGACGCCGAGAAGGTATGACGGTCACTTGGAAAACAAGGCCTTAGGCAGTCATTTGGTCAGAGCGAAGAGTTAGGCTTAACCATTTTGGGGAGTGAAGGAGAGAGTTCATGAAGGGGCAAGTGGAAACCCACAGTTCTAGTAATTAAAACAACTGAAATGAATTTTATTTCTTTCTCTGCTACGTTACAGATATAAAAAAAAATGGTGAGCTGGCTTGGAAAAGGTTCCATCCATTGCAAAATGTATCCTGTAACTTTACAGTACACATTGAGAGGCTAATAAGAACAGCACTGGGTCATGTTAAGGTCCAAGAAACTAAAAGTAATTTTTTTTATTTCTTTGGTAAATCTATAACAACTTTTTGCTTTCTTCTGGATATAAAATACTGTACTGTAAACAGGGCCTTTTAAAAAGTCAAGCCATTCTATTACTGCATTTAGATAAATTTTATGTTCTTCTGATTTATATGTAAAACTTTAGAACTTATTTATAAAGGATAAAAGGTTCCCAAAATTCTCTTTATAATCTGGACATCACATCAGTCTGAAATCTTTCATAATTACAGTTATAACATTAGGTATCTATCAGTTTCCAAGTTCATCAGTATTTCTCCAGCTTTGTGAAGTGATGCTGCATTTGTTGAGTAGCCACTTGTCTCTTACACTATTTCATGGAGTATTTCCATGGTTTTGGTTAGGGTGGTTTGAATAATAAGCAATTTGACATACTTAAAACCATTCTTTTCCCTTTGCACTTTCTATTTACATATGTAAATACTGTACATATATAAAGACCACTCATTGAATGGGAAGTTTAATGACTATATATAACTTAGTACAATGTCCCAGGGAGGAGCAGAGGTAGAGTATTGAGCTAGTATTCACAAGGTCAGGGATCTAATTCCCACTTGCTGCTCACCCTGTCTACCTTGCTGTAAAAATGGGTAACAATGCTGTGAATCAAGGGTTGCACAATTCTTCAGCCTAACATGTCTCTCTACAGCAGTGGTTCCCAATGTCATTTCCCCACCCAGTGCAACCCTCCAATTTCCCCTTCATGTATATGAAAAGAGTCAAAACACACTGTGACGACTTACTAGTTTATTTTTCCATTATAGACAAATATACTGATAACCAAATAGTTAGATAGAGAGCGGTTAGTTACCCGCATAGCCATAGAGAGCATGCAAAATAAAAGGACTTTTGTTTATTCTTCTACTTCAAAATTGAATTAGTGAGAAGGTTGAGGCTGCTTTTTAGTTAGTAGGTAGTGTAATTATTTCCCCTGGTAGCTTCAAATTTCCCCACAGTTTCATTGCTCTATGTGGCCCCAGTGTCATTCATTGGTATGGGACTGACTGACTGTATCAGAAGTTCATCTATCCCACTATACAGTATATCTCATCTGTTGTTACAGTATTTGTCATATTTACTGTACTGCAAAGGCCCTAGGGTGACACTACCAAATATTTGATTGTGCCTGACATATTAAGAAGTACATCTCAGACACAGGCTCAACAAGTTTCTCAATCTTCTAATAACATCCTTTATACAATCAAGTATTCAATCTTTAGTTAATTTCAACTTTTATTTCCATCCACGTAATGTTTATGAAACCATATTTTACTTGCAATCACTGAGAATAGTTATCCATACTATATTTAGTTTGCTCCTCCTCAATATTTTTAACTATTTATTTTCTTCAGGATAAACCTACTACTGTATCAGCAACTTGAATTTCTTCTTTAATACTGCTCACCTGAAGACTCAACAATTAGGAAATTCCTTCTAGGACTTTTCTCTTTCTTGAAAGCATCAGCATACAGACAACTTGATATGCCCACAATCAACACCTCTATAATCCTACCGATGTCCCCATCTTTCACTTCACCCACTTTTATAGCAATATGATCAACTATCAGTCCTAAATTCCTTTTCAAAGATTCCAACACATAATTCAGTGATCCCTCAGCACTTTCCAATCAGGAGAGCACATCACAAATCATATTTACTTTTTGCAAGCATTCACCTTTCGTTTCATCAAGCCCAGCATGTCTTGTGTGCCTGTGTACAGTACTACAAAACTACACCCTACCCAGGTACTGTCCTTCCCCTAACCAGCAGGGTATGAAAAACAAACACTCATTGCAGGAGCAAAGTTGGCACATATTCCAGAGTCACCACTACCCACCAGGCTACCTAACACAAGTTCCATGGTCAACTCTATGTATGTATATGTACTATCACAAGAAAGCAAAAACCTAGATTATGTTTCATTTTAATAACATCCAGTTAAGCTTGAGCTGAATTGGTATACTATTTATGAAACAGTTTAGTCCACCTTGCTCTACTTCAGTCATACCAACTGTGAAATGTTAAAATTCACTATAATATACAGTAAACCCCCTGTATTCACATTCTCATGATTCGCGGACTCACACATTCGCGGGTTTCTCTGTGGAACATATCTAGCCATTATTCACAGAAAATTTATCTATTCGCAGTATTTTTCACTGAGAAATGTTCACTAATTACTGTATTTTCATATAATTTTCATGAATAAATGCACTTTTTGTGATAAAACTATTAAAATACTCAGGTATAAGCATTTTTACAGGGATTTTCTTGTGTTTAAACGATCAAAATGGGCAGTTCTAAGTGTTTTTAGAGGGGTTTTAAGTATTCGCAGATTTTAGCTATTTACGGGGGGGTGTGGTACACATCCCCCGAGAATACAGGGGTTCACTGTACAGTAGAACCCCGGTCCTTGACTGTACCAGAACTCGACGTAATTGGATTTCGACACGAAATTTCAAGTAAATTTTGTGTCAGAGCTTTAACAACAAACCGGAATCCGACCTGATGAATCAAATGATGTTTGTAAACAAAAGTGTTTCGGTCAGCTGCCACTAGTTGGCATTATTGGTGGCGTTCTTCCCACGCGTATTTAAAAGTGTATAAAACCCACACACGCTGCTGCTGTTGTTTTCCAGTAGACTCTGTATGAAATTTACCATAAATTAATACTGAACGTAAACAACATTTATGCAATTAGGCCTAATACCGCGATACACCACCAGGATGGCACTTTGGTTTGTTTACATCCGCTCATGCCACAAGCTGCCGAGTGCTGACCTACCTTAGGAAATTTTTCTTAATTTTATGATAACAGACATACAGTAATTCAGCTTATATTTAATACAGTATTATTAATTTGCTGTAATAATCAGGCTTGTTTTTCAATGTTACTGTATTATTATTAACAACAGTTTTTGTGTGTACCCATTACAGTACATTCTGGTAGTGCCTATAGGCTACCTAGCCTAGCCTATGGCGCTCAGTCTACCATCGGTAATAAGGCCGCACTGGTCTTAGGCCAATTTTTTTGATACAGTATGCATTTAAAAATGTAAAAAGTGCTTCTAATACATTAAGTTATTTAACTATGAACTTATTTAATTGTAATTTGTGTAATGTTTTGTATAAAAAGGCAAGGTTGGGGTAATGACTGGTGATCAGGAATGGATTAATCCATTTTCAGTTACTTCTTATGGGAGAAATTGATTTGGAATTTGACTAAATCGAATCTCGACGCTTAATAAAACGAATCTCAATGCTCCTTCTGGAACGGTTTGGCGTCGAGGACCGGGGCTCTACTGTATCTGCATTTTTGTTAATAAAGTATATACATGTTGTAATTTCAATGGCCCACAATTTGACAAATTTTGCGATGCAATATACATAGATTGCTAGCTATCAGAGATTATTTCAAATACCTTAATGTAAGCTAATCCAAGACACTAAATAGATTGATTTACTCTCATGCATAGGTTTACTCTTGCCTAAAAATTATCCCTGTAGTGCAATGCTACTGTTCAAAGATACATCCTAACCCAACCTACCATGCGCAGTTCTACCTAAATACTAACAAGCCTTGGCCCCATTAAATTCCCTGAACTTATCTTATATCTAAGGTTTACTTATATTTTTGGGAAATATATAACTGAAAATTTTGAATGATTAATTGTCTTTCTTTTCATTTGACTAAAAAGCCTACATGAAGTTGACTCATCATTATTAACCGCTGCTATTATACTGGTTTCCTAGCCTGTATGCGACTGTAAACTATGTGTTCACCACAAGCTATCTGGACACTTTTTAAAATATACATGTAAACTCTTATTATGAAAATTTTGGGTGTTTAAAAGTTATGAAATCAACTTCTCACTAAAAAACTGAAATCCATATTCAGTGGATTGAATATGTGGTGCTTTCTGTGATGTTTAGTCCTCATTATGTGTCTTCCTCCCATAAAGAACCTCATTTCTCAATGTGGGATACCCATAACTGGAAAACTTGGGGTTTTGGGTAAGAGAAACTGAAAAATTATTACAATCCACCAATCAGAAATATGGGAAATGTGTAAAACTACACAGTTCATGTGTTCCAATAGTAAAATTCACCAACAAATTTTTAAAGCACAAAAATGTAACAAGGTCACTCAAAGATGCATACTAACTTACCCTTCCCTATTGTAACCAAGGGCATCGGGCCTTAACTGCCAAGGGGCCTACCCTCTACCTCCTCCAAAGCATTGCACATAGCATATTCCTTAGTTTGAGGTTAGGAGAACTTGTTTAAAATCCACACACTTCATCTCATCCCATTCTTTATATTCAACTTTTTCAATCATATTTTGTTTTGTGGGAAATGGCATTTAGGCTATATATGGAAGGGGATTATCTTGCCTTCATATGGGCAGAGTCATTTTACTCCTCCATAATACTAAATAGTATATCACTTAACATTTCCATCAACACTTCTTATACCCAAGGTTATCATTGTTAAACTGAAGAAACTCATGAAACGCCAGAGTGCTTTAGTTTGATAATATATAAAGTTTTAACTGGCTGAAAACATTACATAATTTATACACTAAAAGAAAAACAAAATAGCTCCCACAAGCATAACTTTGTGAACCTTGAAACTGGGGCAACAACCCAGAATATCGAGCATGCCGGGAGGGATGCTAGGGCTGATGCCCCCAGATAAGACAGAAGGGAAGAGTCATTCGATATGTAGCCTACCTGGCGTATAACTACTTCTGACAAAAGCACCTGATATCTGAAACCCGTTTCCAAGTGTTTATGAGGGCCGTCGCCTCCTTAACCCCACTTCCGGTTTCCCCTGCTGAAAACGAATGTGACACCTCCCTATAAGGTAAGTTCACCGATGTAAGAGTGTAAGAGTGTAAGAGTGTAAGAGTGTAAGAGTGCATAGGTAGAATTTATTAGGTAATTGTTTTTGTTGGTAAATGGAGGACAGAGTTACTTATCATGTCTGAACATCAACTTAGACTAGGCCCAGGTTTAAGTAGGCTATACCTTAGTTTAACCAGACCACTGAGCTGATTAACAGCTCTTCTTGGGCTGGCCCGAAGGATTAGACTTATTTTACGTGGCTAAGAACCAATTGGTTACCCAGCAACGGGATCTACGGTTTATTGTGGAATCCGAACCACATTATAGCGAGAAATGAATTTCTATCACCAGAAATAAATTCCTCTGATTCTTCATTGGCCGACCGGAGAACTCTACCAACTCGTCCAACAAGGAACTAGACTAGGCCCAGACCACATGTTTGAACTGCTACCATGGCATAAATAATTAATGCCTTTTGGCAGGGACCAGGACACTTTGCCCTAAGTTTGGTTAGTTAGGTAAGATATGGTTAGGTCAGGACCTGGCATTCTAGGGCAAATCAGGTTTGTTTACATATATGTAAGAAGAAGCCCAGGCCTGTCATGTCCGAATGTACGTTTAACCCATATGTTCCAAGTGACTAGTCAAACGGGGCCCAGTATGCAGAGTAGTGGGTCAATGTCTCACTAACTAATATTTCTTTTGTCCGTACATCAGGCTAGCCTAACTGACGTGTCCAACTTTACTGCATGAAGTAGCCCATTGTATGTAGAGTGGCAGGACAATCACTCCATAATGTGGAATAATTTTTATATAGGTCAGGAGTAACCTAGTCTAACTGTGTCTGTGGGTACATTAGGGTAGACTTACTGCATGTTGTAGACTTTTGTATGTAGAATGTGGGGTCAGCTTCTTGTATGTAGAATGGGGGGTCAGCCTCTCGTATATAGAGTGGCAGGTCAGTAACTAGAGAATTGGGTCAATTGCAACAGTCACACTATAATTTTCACAATATAAAATAATAAAACTTTGTCTCTGAACACTTTTTGAGGAGATTCACCATCCCTATATTAATGATTATCTAATCGTTTGTCGTCCAGTAGCACTTCGTGTACCTTACAAAAATGAGGTTTTTACTGTAATGTTTCTCAGAAAAGGTAATGGTTCTCAGAAAAACTAGTTCCCCATCCATTTTTCGATTTTTGACTTATAAGCCAATACCTGTTTACCCCTCCATAGCTAACATGGCAAAATTATCATAAGAAGTGGCCAAAAGAAAATATTATTTTACTTTTGGTACATTTTATTCTAATTCGAGAACTTGCAACAGTTGATCTTTCTCCTCTCCCACCCAAAACCCCTCAATCCCCTTACCATTTATTTTAGCCCTTGTTTACGAAAATCCCCTTTCCATTTCCATTTATTGTAGATCCTTTTTATTGTAGCCTTTTGCATATTCATTTACTGCATGTCTTCAAATATTATGCCAAAAAACAGCTTTTCGTGAATTTGTTAGCACGATATAGGCCTAAGGAGCGAAAATAAAGTTTTAATAATTTACTGCCATCAGTTAAACAGTCTGTGCCACCAAAACATAACGCATTAAACTTGTGGCTACGTTGGTAGGGCCCAGACTAGCCTATATTATTAAGCTAAGCTAAGATTAAATTTGAATATTCCAGAATGCTTAGGTTGTGCTTCAATAAGAAGGTTGGCCTGCCTGGGCCGATCACGACCATAGGCGACCAAGGCTAGTGCTAAGCTAGCCCAGCCTAACCTACCATAGGTTAGCCTACCGCAGGCTATCCGATGTCAACAAAACAAAGACCCCTTCTGATTGAGTCTGTGACCTCTCTCATTCAATGTCGCGAAAAATATGTAAGGAAAACCACTCTTCTAGAAACACACCAAAGACTACAACAATTCACTTGTCGACCACGCAATGCGATGAACTGGCAGCCTCTTTTGTTTTACTCAAAACTTAGCTAGCCTAGTCGATAATCTACGCAATCGCCTTTTTCTTTCTTTCCACTTGAAATTTGATGCTCAAGAAGCATCTCGACCTTTAAGTTTTCTCATTCTGACATTACTCACCTCTTAATCAATCTGCAGAAAATTCCTCCAATATTTGTAAGACTCACAGACGATTCACTGCCACTAAAGAGGGTTTAAGCGAACCATTTTCAATTATACATGCACCATACGTACCACTTTGCACTGAACACAATCGCCAACTAGAACTAAACTAACAGCTGATTCATTTGACAGATATGTTCCAATAATTTCCTTGTGGTTGCATGGAGGAATATTGTTATCTCATTTACTTCATTTGTATAATTATAAAATATATAAATTTATTAAGTTAAATTTATATGTTTGTCATAATAAAACTTATTTCCGGCTTTTTAATAGTAATGACTACATTAAACACCTTTTCTAAAGGCTTTGTAGTATTTACTCGATGTACACTCGACACGTTCCTCCGAGTAAATGAGTTGAGACATAGGTACTGGGTCTTTAGTGATGTTCAATATAAAACATATACAATTGTTTTGCGATGTGATAAAATTATATTAAAATTTAGTAGGAACATGTAATATGTACATTATTAATCCAGAATATTATAAATTTTCAAAAATAATTCTAATTTTTGCTCACCTCAACAATTGCAAAAATAACATAAATACAAATAATATGAACTGAACATTTTCAAATCTTGCTAAATGTGGAGGCGGGAATGCACGACTGTGAAAGTGCAATGAGAGAAGTTACACAACTGAGCAGATAGATGCTTGTACTTGGTAATTTGGTGCATTGATGTTATCTTGGAATGATCACACAAATGACGTTACACAAGTATTAAAGTGACAAACTAAAGCTTGAACAAACGGAACATCGAGAACTGCATGTACGCCCACGTACGCGAGGTCGATATCGGGGTGAGTTGTCGTTTGTAAACAGTCCCCATAAACTGGAACTCTTCACAGTCCAGAGAGACAGACTCTGTGTGTGTGTGTGTGTGTGTGTGTGTGTGTGTGTGTGTGTGTGTAGGCGTATTAGTATCAACGTAGGCCTATATCGATTTTAGCAAAAGCTAAAAATCCTCGTAAGAAGGATTTCTAAATAGAACCAGGAGCAATTATCCCCCATGTTCGTCAACCTGGAGACAGAAATTATTCTTTCATTTGAAATACTTTTGCAGCTTCCTCCACCCACACAGCTCCCTTCAGTAACAAGTCGTGTCCTCCGCCCCTTTACATAAGTGGCGTTGTCGCCCAGCGTTGGACAGTCTTGATTTCCATATGTTAGGCATATCTGTAATCAGTTAGACCTGATACATCATTTCATAGCACTCTCTGTCCTTAACAAAACATCCGAATCTTGCACTTTTTCGACTAACAAACTTATCTTACATTATTTGTATGACTCGACTAACCTACCTCGGTTTGCTTTTTCACCTGTAGTAACATTTTTGCCACGTCTTATTGCGCGTCTTGGAGTAGTTGAGAATGTCCAACGTCCTCTCATTTTAACTTAGTGCCTGCTTGACTGATAGAGCACATTGCCACAAATCGTAACAGCTGGATCGTTTTAGATGCCATCTTTAGTTGCCTAAAGTCCGTTGTTGATCATAATTACATTCGGTGCTTCGAAACTTAGGTTGTGACGGCGTCTACCACAATCTTGAACTTTCCTAGCACACCTCCAATTATCCAGTTATTCAGCTTTACTCTTTTCATGCTTTTTTTTTTCATTGACATTCATTTTTAGGAAACTTGCTGACGTTTGCCGTGTTCCATATGAATAATAATCATGATAGTAAAATGAAATTCCAGTCGTAAAAATTCAGCCTTCAAAATTCATTTACATATGCAAGGTTTAAGTTAGCACGCTCTTTCATAAATTTCAGGTACATCTTAAGTAAACAGAGCTTTATTCCATGACTGCAATTCCCTCACACTTTACTTTACCTCACCTTACCTGCGCTGTAATCCACTCTTTCTGTCACTGTACTGAGTCATGTGTAAGTCTGCATCCTCGATTTTCCAAATATTTGCAATAAATATGAATATATGTTTCTAGCTTCCATTTGATTTAGTTAATGTTCACTTTCATCTTTATTCTCATTCAAGTATTTCAAAATTTTGCCTAGTTTATGCGACTTCCCTTTCCTGTCACCAACTAAAACTGTCCCCACACAAACGCTAGTCATTCAACCTACGGAATCTAAAGCATTTTTCGTTACCTAAAAATTAGCAATTACATATCATCTTACAACTCATTTACTTTTATATTCCATGTGTGTGTGTGTGTGTTGTGCAGATGAAAGGACAGAGAGAGATTCTACTCACTTGCCTCAGACTTTTTCTTATGCCAAACTAGGAATCTCCAATTTACTTATAATTGTACCTACCAGACTTCAGTTCAGCTCATAAAAGAATAAGCATCCATGCAATTTAGGTAATTTTGCAATATGCCATGTTAAAATCCATCAGATCTCCTTAAAGACTGTGGTCTTGGGGATTAGGTGGGGGTTTGTAAAGGTAAAGATGGGAAGGGGTTTGTATATGTGAAGGAAGCGTGGTCGGGAGGATGGAGTCCATGGCGGTTTTGTGAGGGATGGATCGTGGTTGTTGGGAGGTCCCAGTATGATGTTTCATAGGTTGTTCTTTTAGGGTTGTAAGCTTGTTTTGGACTTCGTGTCCTGTACTGAAGTCTAGTAAGGTGAGTTTTTGGTTACGCATTTTTCGTGTTATTCTGAACTACATAGACTTTTTCCATTCTCACTCCTCACACATACAGCATATCTTGAATATATCCAATAAATTTGGTCAGTATCCAAGGAGGAAGATTATTATGGAGTAGTTTTTAACCAAAAGGTTGGCAGATCAATATAAAGACGTTTCCTTCCATAGAAAAATTAGCAAGTCTACGAAACTGTGAGCAGATGATACCAAAGGTCATGTTAGATTGCATATTAAATGTAAGGGCTTTCAAGTCCTAGTAATCAACATTAATATTCCTATTTCGTTATGGATTTATACGTCTTAAGATTAAATTTATTATTTTAGTTTCCAATATCAGTATCTGAAAATAAACTTACCTTGTGGTGTCCTCAACAGTATAAGACATAGTATAAGACACATCAGGAACTCTAGTTTATATATATACATATATATATATATATACTATATATATATATATTTATATATATATATAAACTAGAGTTCCTGATATATATATATATATATATATATATATATATATATATATAAACTAGAGTTCCTGATATATATATAATATATATATATATATATATATATATATATATATATATATATATATATATATATATATATATATATATATATATATATATATATATATATATATATATATAATCAGACAACATATCCGTCCATAGGCTATTATTTGATAATAATACATTTTCAAGACTATTTTATGGTAAATGGTCAAGATTTTTGTTTCATAAAGATACAAACACAAGTTGGGGATGTTAGGGCTATAGTTCCTTATAGGAATTTCTATTATTTGTCTGAATATATTATTATATACAGAAATAAGAGACTGTGCCAGCATATAATTAGAGGAATTTATTTCTGGTGATAGAAATTCATTTCACGTCATAATGTGGTTCGGATTCCAGAATAAGCTGTAGGTCCCATTGCTAGGTAAGCAGTTGGTTCTTAGCCACGTAAAATAAATCTAATCCTTCGGGCCAGCCCTAGGAGAGCTGTTAACCAGCTCAGTGGTCTGGTTAAACTAAGATATACTTTGTGCCAGCATATGCCGGCTTAACCAACAGCTACACTTTTTTTTTAAGGTTTTCATCTTGAATTACCTTCACTTTCATGGTCTCTCTTTCCATGGTTTCATTCCTCCGTTATTTTGCGGAGATCAGATGTTGTCCAAATCCTTTTCCGTTTTCTTACCAAATGATTCTATGCTTGGTGAAGAGAGGAAGGGGATGGCGGTAGACCACCAAACTGAGAGAGAGAGAGAGTTAATCGATGATGTGCCAGCATGAGAAAGATAAATGGAAGAAATAGGTGAAAGGAGAGTGATGGATAGGGAATCAAAGGAGTGAGAAATGAATGGAGTGATCGCTGAGTTAGAGCATCGTTTAATAGAATGAATTCACATCTGCAGTTTAATATAAATAGTATGGGATTAAATACTCAAATAAATAAGAAAGTATATTGCTTGAGTGTAATCGTCAGACTCAGTTATAAAGTGATTAGCCTACTTGGCATAAGGCAGTTAAATAGGGCACCAGATACAATTAAAAAATCACGAACAACGGCACCGTTATTCATTCAGTTTTGCAAAAACCTAATTAATAGATGATGAGAGCCCCCCCCCTACCCTCAAGCACTCGAGAAAGCGCGCTCTGAATATTGATATTGAATATTTTCGTGGTTCATATTAAGTGAAAAAAATTGATCCTGTCGTCGCATCATCGAAAGCCATTAATGCTGCGACTCCAGTTCATAGTTTTGAATAGAATGTGTCACTGCATTTATTAGTTTAACCGCATGTTCAGATCAAACTCGAATTATCTAGGTATTCTCTTTTATTTCCTATGATTGTACATTATTTCTAATAAGGACTTGCGCTGAGCATAAATGAATCTGGAATCCTTTATTTTTATATTAGTACTGATCCCTTTAATTGACAGTTGACACTTTTGCGTACTTTTTGGTGTTTAATGATTAAAAGTATAGTTGGGAGAGAGTTCCAAAGCTTGGTGTTAGAAGGAAAGAAACAATTCCGAACCAAGCAGCCTGATTAACCTGGTGTAGAAGTGTAATAGGGTTGCTTGGCGGGTTTAACATGGCAGTTTTAACTCAAGGGAAGAACGGTTGAAACAGCGAAATTACCTTGTAACAAAGAGAAGTAGAGTCCAAGGATTGACGAGATGAGGTTCATCGATCAAGAGAATCTCCTTTGAGTCAGTTCTGTCAAGACATTACCCAAAATAACAGCACTCTGAACAACACAGGTTACCTCAGACAGATTCCAAGGCATAAAATTATCTTTGATTTCATTTTTCAGAGCTGAGAGAATGAGTGGGAAGACTTCCTACCGCCAAGATCATTGCATGCATGGCAGGAGAGGATAACGGAACATACGGTATTGGCTTTGACATGCTGCCTTTGAGGCTGTTGTGCAAATACAAGAACTCATGAACATCTCTCTTGCGCGCGGTTTACATCTCTGGATCAACAGCCGAAAGGGAATGTCTTAGTGACGTCGATCTTCTTGTCTCTAAAGCTACTTGTGTTGGAGGTCAGTTTTTTTTTTTTTTTTTTTTTTTTTTGAGCTAAAAAAAATCACCTAAAGGTGGACAAAGAAAGTGTGGGTGTTAGAGGAAGAAAGAGAAAGAGAGGGAGAGAGACGATTCTAATCATCTTTTAAAATCCGGCTCAGTTCACGACGAAGAAAAAGGTATCGTGACCCAGCCAGCTGCAGATGACCTTTGCCTTCTGGTTCATTGATTCAGAAATTATTTCAGAATTCTCTCTCTCTCTCTCTCTCTCTCTCTCTCTCTCTCTCTCTCTCTCTCTCTCTCTCTCTCTCTCTCTCTCAGTAAGGAAATTTTCATGAACAAATAATATAGTGAGGTGTATGCATGCTTCACCTATTATTTGATGATATTTGCGAATTCCTTTAATTTTATCTCAGTGGTTCATGGCATCATTTATATATTTTCATGTTAAAATTTTCTAGCCCCTTTATCTATCACATACACTCTCTTGCGAGATATTGCATTCACCTCCTCATGGTTATATCACCTTTACGAAATGGCAGACGCTTCTTCGCTTGTTCAGTTTCAATAATTGTCTGGCAAAATAATGCGCACACGCACACCCCACATACATATATACAGTATATATATATAATATATATGTATATTATATATGTATATAATATATATGTGTATATATATATAATATATATATATATATATATATATATATATATATATATATATATATATATATATATATATATATATATATATATATAATACAGTGTATATAAACAGGTAATCTTTTGGGCACCGGTGAAGATGTGTTTATGTGTAATGCATATCAACATGGAGACTTGAAGCGCGTTCAGTGAAATGCCAAAACGGTTCAGTTTCGAAAGGGGAGGGCCGCCCTAAAGAGAACCACGCCCTTTCCAGACTCCCTCTATCTCTTCCCCTCCCTCCCCAACGAAAGTCTGCCCGTTTATCGCCAGAATGCAATCATCCTTTTTGAATTTATATTTGTGAAGGTTAAAGATAATTCCAAATAATTCTGTTTCTTGATCCGCAAGCTTTGTAATCTTATTTTTCATTTTCTTGTGGCGAGATATAACGTCCAATAATTTAGGTACAATTTTAAAATCGTCCAGTAGTTCGCAGAAGTAATATATATATATATATATATATATATATATATATATATATATATATATATATATATATATATATATATATATATATATATTACTAAAGAGAAAACAAACACATTGGTCACTGCCAAATTTATGTTTTAGCTGCTGGATCATGGATGAACCTGTTATGCAGGAAACTTTACGTGATAATTACTTATATCTAAAGAGAGCATCATCAACAGTGCATCGAATTCTCTACACACACATTACACCATTCATATCTATCATCTGTGAACTCTTTAGTACCATTTTCACGTCATCAGTCCAGTAATATCTGCGTTCTTAACCTCCTGCTTCTTAACAACTCCTAATTATACATTCTTTTCATCATCCAATTGTCCCCCATTCTTTCCACATAACCGCACCATCTCAAAACAATGGTCTATCCTTTCACCCACGGTAATGTTTACACCACTGGTTTATATCACTTCTAGTTGTCTCCACATTTCTCACTTTCAGTTCTCCTTACGCCACATATACTATGTCAGTAAATCATCTCAACACTTAAGGCTTTATTTTTTTGATAAATTCTATTTGCATTCGACAACCAGACTTCACTTCCATAAAGGAGAGTTGGTCAACATTCCCTACATACATTCCCTCCCTGGCTTCCATAGACACCCTTATTTCTACCCTTGCACAAACCCTGCTGCCTTTCTCGCTTCAGTCATTCTGTAACTCACCTCCTCTTACATCCTACATTTAGCCCTATTTATTATATATACGGTATAAAAGGGATAAAAGAATAATAGACACTTACTGTATTTCAATACGCCTTATGTCGATGCTGCAAGAAAATCCGTGAATTTGAAAATGGTTGTGGGTGGGGCTGGGCGGGATTGGGAGCGGGACTTCGCCCAGGGTAATGGAAAAATCCACTCCCTTGAATTCTTAGTCGTGGCCTTTATACGGTCTGCATGCATAAGCAGCCGGTATTTGGTCTCATCCTCTGTTTATGCCTGCTCTTCCTGACGATATAAAGGAAAAGTCACGGAGCACTAGAATCTCTCTCTCTCTCTCTATATATATATATATATATATATATATATATATATATATATATATATATATATATATATATATATATATATATATACAGTATATATATTATATGTATTATATATGTATGCATGTTTACCTTTGGAGTATAAAAAAACAGCATCAGTGCCACCTACAGCCTGTAATTACTTAATCAAGGATGAAACCCTCATACAGAAAAGTTCCATCGTAACCATTTGCCGCATTCAGCTACACAGAAGGCTCATCATCATTTCGTCAGTCCCTCTTCACACCCGCACACACACACACACACACACACACACACACACACACACACACACACACACACACACACAGCTCAGACTTATCATTCTTTCTTCGTGGCCAAAGGATCCCAAACACTGATCTCCAGCAATGCCTAACTTTTTTCTTCATCACTTTATCCTGCCACTTCTCACCTTTTTAATCCACTTGTGTCCACACCTACTCTGCGAACAGTTTATCTCAACAACGTCCGTATTTTTCTTTTGTTTGCTTTCAGTATAAAAAAAAATACACTTCCATAAAGGTCATTGGCTTAACAATCCCTCTATACATACCAACTTTTACTTTCGGACAGTTATGATTTCTTTCAAAGCTTTTGCAGGGAAGCTATTATCCTCATCACTTCACTTATTCTGTGATTCATCTCTTCTCTCCTTCTAACACAAGTAACATTTACTCTGAACTGCATTTCTGAACTTCCATTCTTCCAGTTTTCCTTCCGTCTGGCCTCCACTTATCTGAACTTACTCTTGCGAACATTCACTTTCAACTTTATTCTCTTACAAGCATTATTTCATTTTTTTTTTCATCAGTATCTGCAGTTTCTCTCCACTTTTTGTGGCACTATCAACCACAAAATCAGCTACTCCACGCATTATTCACAACTGCTTTTCTTATCTTTGGAACCCACGCCCACATCTGGCCTTTCCCTGCCTTCTCTTATCATGCGATGCTTTAAGTATTAGACACCCTTTTATGACAAATCAGTCATTCTTTTAAATTTATATGCTAACAGAAGCTTCACTTTCAGCGTTAAAAGTTGTAATCGCTTCCAATTGCCTTCTACACCTCAAAACCTCTACATCACATTTTTATCAATCCGTTCATAAGCTTTTCTAGGTTTGCGTACACAAACGCTTTTATAAACACTTGAACCACATTACTTTCTACTGTACATTATCTACACTCACGCTACCCTTCCCAGGTACGTAGCCAGGGATTTCCTTTGTGTTGTGGGGTGGGGGCGGGGGCGGGGGCGGGGGTGGGCAGCGCTAATAGGGCTGATGATGTGTACATGTGACTTAATGCAAGAGCCTGAAGAAGCGGCAAATGAATTTTAAAATATGAATGATGTAATGAATAAGAAACAATAAACAACGCATATAATAAAATGGTAAAATATAAACGAATGTAATAATGAAGTGTCAGGAAATCCCTTTCCTGCCCTGAATTATCCAACGTACTTGTTAACAACAGACACTTACATACATATGCACATACCAACTCCAACGTATGTATGTAGGCCGTGTGTAGAATAAGCATAAAGTGTATTCTTCAGTTTAGTTTTAACTGCTCTCTCTCTCTCTCTCTCTCTCTCTCTCTCTCTCTCTCTCTCTCTCTTAGTGTAATAAATCATGTTTCTCATATGTCAGGCTTAGATTGAATGCAAGCATTAGATATTGTTGTTCCAGAAAGTTAAATGCTAAAGTTTTTTGGTAACTAAAATTAAGATAGCCTATATACGATAATAATAGATAAACATATGAAGGACGTATGACAACCCCAATTATGAAAAATTCTCACAAAGTGGAAGATACTGAACGTTAACTGTAAAATTCAAGATCTCCAAAGACTAGTAGTTCTTTAGGTCTCCGTGGCTTAAGTGTTTGGCATTTTTTGGTAAAACTTGTTCGAGATCGTTTCGATTTATAGCGCGTAAGCTTTCCTCATGAAACAAGGGTACGGGTGAGTAACGGGTCTGAACCGTTTCCCATCCGGTGTGGCAGAGCCTGGCTGTTTTTCCGCTGCTGAAGCGAGTTAGGTAATCGGTGGAACGCGGGGACTATAAACAGATACTGCATGTACCTACGCACAGAATACGCACGTACTTTATTGTTATTTAGGCAAAGAATTGTGTGAATAACATGGTACTAACGTTTCCTTTCCTTGGCGTTAATATGCTGTGAAAAACAGCGATACTAACGTTTCCTATCCCCGGCGTTAATATGCTGTGAATAACAGCGATACTAACGTTTCCTTTCCTTGGCGTTAATATGGTGTGAATAACAGCGATACTAACGTTTCCTATCTTTGGCGTTAATACGCCATAAATTCTGCCGACCGATGTGGCTTACAGATGGGTATGAGACTACCGTTTTGAAGTAACAAAATCTGTTCAGTAGTCAAACAATAAATTTATCTTAGATACTCGAAGATTATTGTTTTATGGTCGTTGTCAAAGCTCGCAGCAAAAAACAACTTTCACAAATTTTCAAATAAAAATTTGCGTAATGGCGACTTACTGTAGCTCACGTGAAAGATTTACGCCACTCGGTTAATGCCGTCTCATGTCGATCTCGCAGCAGAGAAACGCAACGCTTGCATGACCATGATTCATATTTTATTTCCATTCGGTTAGTTTATTGAGAACAAGCCATAGAAATCGATAATTAAAGCTATAAGTAAAAAACGATCTGAGGATTTTTAATTAATAGTAACCCAACAGGCGGTAGTCAGATGAATATAGGAATGGTGGAAGTTGGTTTGTTGGAAGAGAAAGATGAATGATTAAGCACTATGTAAGACGGGGATTGAGACTGGGACGGTCGAGCTTGGGTAATAGTCTTTGTTACTCGCGCGCCCAGACTAACTTGATGTTTATTATCCCTGAGAAACTGCATCTGCTCGCCGTCCTTTCGCCCCTGGATAAAAACTGACAATGCAGCGGGTTGCTTTGAGGCGTAAGGAGACAACAGGTTCGTTTTAAGACTGAATAGTAAAAGAATCGCGATGGTTATGACGTCACTCAAATCCCTTTGTTCGATATCATATAAAAGTTAATCTGTCAGAGTAGCTTGGTTTATTCCTCTTGTCTTTAGTTGATCATCGTAAAAACCGCAGATAGAAGTTACGTTATGAGAGCTTGCACGAGGAAGCTTCGTGAGAGAGAGAGAGAGAGAGAGAGAGAGAGAGAGAGAGAGAGAGAGAGAGAGAGAGATTCTAAGGACAAGTGGCCAATTAGTGAAAAAAAAAATGTTGGTGCAGACTGGCTTTAGGCAAAAATAGTTCCATGGCTGCACCAGGCGGGAGGAAGAGATGAAGAACCGTAAAGGAATGTCAGTAATATAGGTATAACTGCTTTTGAACGGTCTAAGTTAGGGGTAGATCGAAATATGTATGTACCGAAAAATGAATGAGCCACCCCTGCAGTAAAGATACATAATATACAGTAGGTGCATAAAATACCGACACGACAGAATGACAGGAAGCTTTTGGTAATAAATGTCATATTATCAGAACATGAATCACAAGTTAAAAGATTGAAAAGAGTAGAACGGGGGAGCACTTAAATGCCACGAAAAGGTTAATAGATGGATCACTGCAGTATCAGGCTACGGGACAGTGGAGAAAGTATCAGTAGTTTTAAAAGGATCCGTTTCATCTGGAATAGTTGAAAATGTTACGAAGAAGAACATATTGCAGGACTCGACCAGATCGGGGCCTTGAACGCAAGTTAACCATGAGGCAAGGACGTTTGCCAATGAAGCTTGATTACGTAACACCACAACGCTTTTTTGTTATCGGTCCCTTGAGTGAATCAGGGATTGCCGCTCCATTAACTATGAATTGTCTGCGTGTAATTAGATCAATGATTTCAACGGTCTATTTGGTGAAGAATACATATTTAATGAATGCTTCAGTACTAATACAAATTCATGTGAATGATACAGCCACAGTATCTTTACATTTTCGTGATTAATATCTCTTCTTTAGATATCCTTTTCATCCTCAAGGTATTCAAGGAATATAATCATCTCTCTTTGTCACGGGGCCCCATCTGAATTACAATTTTAAAGCATTGTGCAGTATTGATAACGTAGCAGATAACACGTTAGCAAAATTAACCTCACTTTATGTACATATTTGTATTCTGTTCATTGGTTTACCATTATGTAATCATTTTTTATCTGGATCTTACCCTGCTTTATTTTTTTTTACTAACTTAAGGTTCCACATATGCGCTCATATTAAATAATAATAATAACAATAATAACAATAATAATAATAATAATGATAATAATAATAATAATGGTAAGGAAATCCACAATGGTGTGAATGCGAATATATATTAAAAATATATATACAAAACGAGAGCTTTCGAGAACCCAAAGGATTCTCAAAAGCTCTCGTTTGTACAGTATATATATATATATATATATATATATATATATATATATATATATATATATATATATATATATATATATATATATATATATATATACTGTATATATTTCTAATATACATTCACATGTACACCATTGTGGATTTCTCACTATTCTAGTACTCATGTTATTTTCAGATTTTTATGAATAATAATAATAATAATGATAATAATAATAATAATAATAATAATGATGATGTGATGGGCAGCTCGTCCGTGGCGGCTCCTGTAACCTTTCTCAATCAACTCATGCAAAGGTTGAAAGACTATCGCTGACTCCTATATATTGCGCTCCTTGTTTTCTTTCTTTTGTTTATCCGAACACATTTCTTGATCGAACATTGGTTTTTCCAGTTGTTATATATTGTTAATTTACATGTTACATTTGTATGCCTGTATGTATTCTTGTATGTGAATACATTCTATCTTTGCTTGCATTCAACTTATGACTATATATATATATATATATATATATATATATATATATATATATATATATATATATATATATATATATACATGTATGTGTGTATACACATACACACACACATATATATATATGGGTTATATATATATATATATATATATATATATATATATATATATATATATATATATATATATATATATATATATATATATATATATATATATATAACCCTTTATCTGTAGGTCCATTTTGGCTGCCAGATAGTCTTGCAGCCATGCAAATTCAGCCAATATTAAAATCAATAATATAATTAGAATTTCCGAGAACGTGACTTTGACGACTTTTCAGAGAAGTCGATTTTTCTTTGCAAAGTCGCATTACACATAACATACGTGATGGTGTTCCGAAGGGTGAACTTTTCATCCCTTTTCAGAAACCTGCAACGCAACTTCCTGCGTCGAGACATAACGGTCGTGTTATAAAGACTTCTTGAAAGTGGTACGACCAGGATTTTTTTTTTTTTTAATTAAAACAAAGAATAGGTTCTTTACGTGATTCAAGAACTAACAAACACTCCGACGAATCACTGTTTCATACATAATCGGTTGCTGTTGCAACATTTCTTTTATAAACTTAATTTTTTCTTTATTTTAAGTTTGTTATATCTATGCACTCCAATGGTTTCTGTAGGGTCTGGTGACGCTTAGTAACTCAAAGATAGCAGTGATAATACTTGTCAGTTCGGTTCTTTGCGATAATAACCTACACGCCCTCATCTCTGATGATGATACGGTATACAGTACACCTGGAAAGAGGGGGAGGGGGAGTATGTACCATCATTCTCTCCAGTGTTATTGATTATACTAATCCTGTGCTTCGGTGCATAATTATAATCGATCTATCTAGCTTACAGGTAGGAGTCCCAGTAAAAGGAAATATTTTCAGAAAGTGTTTTGCTCATCGTAGATATGGAAAAAATGTGGTTATACTATAAGATTCTTATGGCAAAAAAAAAAAAAAAAAATTACAGGTCATAGATAGCGAAGACAGACAAGATACAAAGAGAAAGAGCGCGAAGAGACCTGAGTATCAACAGTCAAAGAGAACAGAAGGATTCTTGCCATGTTAATGATTATTTAATGTCAGTAAAATTTGGCTTCGAAATAAGACCATTCTTCTGCTTAATTTAGATGGAAGGGGAGGACAATAGTACAAAGAATGTGCTACAAGTCTATTACTAAAAAGGAAGAAGAGAATTAATCAAGATGTTGTAACCGTAGTAAGAGGATTTGTAATGCTTCACGTGAGCATGGTATAATATCAGCTAAGTTTGCGACGCTTTTTTTTGTGACAGCAGCTGTATAAAGGACATGACTTTTTTTTAGAGGATTGGCTTTTGTAAGGAAAATGAGAATAGAGAATTTACATAAGGTTAAAGATACGACATAAGCCTAACCAGATGAAAAGTTGAGAGGATTCTACACCTCGTGCATGGAGGAATAGAATGGAAGATTCATGGAATAAGAAGCTTGGTGAAGGATATATGATGCTTATGATAAGAAACTGAAGAACTGAGACACACACACACACACACACATATATATATATATATATATATATATATATATATATATATATATATATATATATATATATATATATATATATATATATATATATATATATATATATATATATATATATATATATATATATATATATATATATATATATATATATATATATATATATATAAATATATATATCAAAAGAATAATGAGGTTAAACAAGTGGAGCTAAAGAAAGTCTTCTAAAAAGGGGATCAGGTTTCCCACAAAAAGAATAATGAAAACAAGTAGCTAAAAGAAAGTCTTCTTGGAAATATTCTTTTGGAAAGAGGTGACTTAGAGGATACAACAAAGAAAGGGAGGCTGAAGAAAGAGCCCGGGAGAGTGATGAAAGGAGGCTTCAAGAGCCAGTGAAAATGAGGATAGTAGATGCCACATAATTTGTGAGATTTTACTCAATAATAGAATGCAATTAAATGTAGATGGAGCAAATAGTAGAATGCAGTTAAATGCAGATGGAACAAGTTTTGAAGGTTTGTTAATGCGCTAATGGTAGAAGACGCGGGGATCAATATAATAAGTTACAATAGAGATATAGAAGTGACTGAAGAACGCAATGTATGGAGGGAGCTTATATAAATGGGATTAATTTATGAACGATGGCAAGCGGTTCAATGGCTGTTAGGGGTGTCTTTTATATAAATGGTAGAACGATCAAGTCGAGAGAAGATACTGGGCTGAAAGCCCATGTATGGTATCTATATCTTAGTATAACTCGAGAAAAGCTGACTGATAAAGTGTGGCTTATAACAGATTTTATCACTGTGGCTGAATTCATATGATCACAGTGACACAGAATCTTAGCAGTTAAGGTGGAAAATCTCTACTACAAGGATTTTGTGGACCTCAAAAACGCATGTGACAGGACGGATGGAGGTTCACTGTAGAAATATTTACGTAAGTTTAAGAGCCTGCAAAGGCAGCCTTCACCAGTTTGTGATTAGACCAACTGGATACTAAGTTCATCTCTGCCTCCGTGGTTTTTTCGTGTGTTTGGGAAGATATTGATTGATCTGAGAGGTTAAGGGGAGATGAGCATCTACAGGTAAAGACACCGGTTGCCATAATTCTTACGCTGCTTCTTCGGTAATTAGGTGAATTGTTCAAAGTAAAACCCCTTGTTTAGATAACACAGTAGTTTACCATCGGCGTAAACAGAAGAATTGTGGTGGCTAAATGTGAAGCCCTTTTAGATGGAGAATGTGTTAATCAGTGCACTCAAGATCGTTTCAGCAGGACTACGTTTAACGTTTGTGTAACGTACAACAACCATTAAAAGCATTCTTAACAAATTAGTATCACCTGTTGAACGATTTCTATTTAGCCAGTTCGAGAATTATGGACACAGAGATAATACGCATTTGAGTCTGATACATATGTGCATTTATTGATGAACTAGAGAACATTACTTAGATAAGACAGAGAAGATTTAAGTCCGCTGATTGATTTATGGCTATTTATAGATTCCCGTCCGAGGCGACGTGAGGACTAGTCGCCCAGACGATCGCCCTCCGAATCGTCGTCTCGTGGGTATTGACGTGAGGTTAAATCATACGCTCCGCTAAATGAACGTCCGTTGACCTGTGCCCCGTCCTTCTTCCCACACCGCCATTATTCCGGTTATTTGCAATTCCAATGCGAGCGGCGAACTAGTTTTGTTAAAGAGCGGGCCACCTTAGCCCTTATTCCAGGGCGAAATAAGTTTCAGATTGGAAAGAAAGCAGAAGTGAGTCGGTGTGCTAAGCTCCGAAGATAACCTGTGTTTTAGGGTGTTTCACTATTTCAGACAACTTCCTCTGATCTGTGGCTTTAGTTGGTAATATCCTAGTTTATAATGCACAGAAACGTAACGATTTTACTACATAAGAACGCGTACATGCATAAACACATATCACTGGGTATTATAATAATGTATTCAAACGTTGATGTGTTTCCTTGTTTCTGATGTCTCGCCTTGGAATACAATCTCTCTCTCTCTCTCTCTCTCTCTCTCTCTCTCTCTCTCTCTCTCTCTCTATATATATATATATATATATATATATATATATATATATATATATATATATATATATATATATATATATATATATATATATATATATATATATGTGTGTGTGTGTGTATGTGTGTGTGTGTGTGTATATGTGTTGTGTGTGAATTTTATCACATGGCAGGGACAGTTTTAATATTCACAAATATTAAGCCACAAAGGTTGTTTCACATCCATTTCGCTCTACCTCGGAAATAATACGGAAGGAGAGTTATAACTGATACGTGGTTCGTCACCTGACGGATTCGATACACCATAAGCTACGACCTCCGACTTCAGTGACGAGAACTTGTTAATTGATTCGGCGAACCACTTATCGATTATAACTCCTTTATTTTTTACTTCTGAGATAGAGCGAATTGGACGTTAAACGACATCCATAGTTTACACACACACACACACACACACACACACACACACACACACACACACACACACACACATATATATATATATATATATATATATATATATATATATATATATATATATATATATATATGTGTGTGTGTGTGTGTGTGTGTGTGTGTGTGTGTGTATATAATATATATATATATATATATGTGTGTGTGTGTGTGTGTGTGTGTGTGTGTGTGTGTGTGTGTGTGTGTGTGTGTGTGTGTGTGTGTGTGTATATATATGTATTTTCTATGAAATGGTATCTTGAGAAACCTTGTCTTTCTCCATCCAGGATGCAACCCATCACAGTGAACTAATTACCATATACTGTATATATGTGTGTGCGTTTGTGTGTGTAAGTGTATTTAAAAATCATACATACCAATAGGTGCATAAACATGACTGAAATTCTTTCATACTATGCATAAATACAAACAAAATGTCGCGTTCAGTCTAGTCAGACCAACTGATAAGCAGGTCATGGCCAATAGCAAGGATTCCTAAAGTAAAATTAATAGATAAGAGAACACCCAAAACTGCATTACTTCAAAATAAAAAAAAAAACCGAGGCAAATCAGAAGTGAAACGACCCGGGCCACTTCCCCCTTTGACGCTGCAGGTGACTTTTCAAGTATTACCATAAGCGGGCCACAGGTGTTGCGGATTCATTAGTCACTCCGATTAGTGTCGTGTGTTTGTGTAAAAGTAGAGCTGGCAATTTTCGAGACAGAAATCTGTGGATGGGTAACTTTAGTAGGTAGACAGTCGGAGAAACAGCATTAACAAAAATAACTTAACCGCATCCGTTTACTCCTAATTTTGAAATTCATGAACAACTTGCAAACAACCCCGTAAGGGGATAGTGTCGTCAGTACATTAATAAAGATTCTTTGCAGCGTCCCTCCGGCCCCTAGCTGCAAGCACTTTCATTCCTTTTGCTGGGCCTCCGCTCATATTATCTTTCTTCCTTTCCACCCTCTCTTAACAATTGTTTCATGGTGCAACTGCGAGGATTCTTCATGTTGCACCTTTAAAACCTTTTTTACTGTAATCTCCCTTTCAGCACTGAATGACCTCATAGACCCCAGCGCTTGGCTTTTGGCCTAGATTTTATATTCCTGGTGATTCCTAACTTTCGAGGGAGTGCTTTTAATAGTCATCATCATCATCATCATCATCATCATCATCATCATCCAGGGCCGTGTGACGCAAAGGGCTTTAGTGCAGTGTTTCCACCCACGTCTCTTCTGTGCATTGTCTTTCACAAGTCTCCACTCATTCTAAGCCCCACTTCTTATAGCTTGTTATCCAAGTGGGTCTATGTCTTCCAACTCTACTAGCCCATCTGACTCTATCTGGTACTATTCTCCCAGGGTTTGTGCGAAGGACACGTCCAAGCCATATCCATCTCCCTTTCATCATTGTCTTAACTAGATAGTGGACTTCCGTAATTTCCTTCATGGTATCATTTCTAATAACCTGCCATCTGACTTCCAGCTCAGTAGTAGTTATTATTATTATTATTATTATTATTATATTATTATTATAGTATCGAAAATTGCAGTGGTTGTTAGTCTGCCATCTTACCTCTGTGTCAATAGTAATCAATATTATTATTATTATTATTATTATTATTATTATTATTATTATTATTATATTATTATTATTGTATTGCTCCTCGGGAAGTGCAGTTGTTATTCTTGAGTCTTTGAATTATCTTTCCCTTCAGTAACAGAAAGTTCTATCAGTTCTCTGTAATGAACTATCGATTATCGATCACAGGCGAACCCCGTTTAATCATTCTTTCGACTGTTGTCAGTTTCTTGAGAATTTTACGGTATGATTTTTTATACACCAGCATTACCGGAGTTTTTCTCTCGCTCACTGATCAACTTTTCCTCGCTTTCAGTTCATAGTCGGAGGTATAATGTGGTCGGGTTTGTTGGCGTAAGAAGGGAGAAAACACCTGATGGATTACCAGTGCTCAGGTGATGTAATGTAAGCACGCTCCAAGTCAGCGGAC
>NC_089746.1:17669694-17727194 GCF_040412425.1 Macrobrachium rosenbergii
TTTTATGAGAAAAATGTTAGGAGTACTAATATGTGAATAACGAGGAGTTTTGGCACAATTACCTTCGTCTTAATTAGTGCTGTTATTGGGTATCCTCTTTCTATGTTAAAACCGAACTGCTTTTTGCACTTAACTATAGGGTAAAATAATAATAATAATAAAATCCTGAGCACTCAGCAATGGGATATTCAATATCTTATGGTTCCTGTAATCTCTTGATTGTTAGCATTAAATGATATAGTCTAAGCTAGGCTGCTATTAGGATGAAGCAAGTAAAATATTAACACAACAGCGAGATCGACCGTGCAGGAAGGAAGGTTGGATATTTACCGATTGTTTGCTCACCGCTGCACTCAAGTACACAGTAACGTGTTTCATTTTTTTCTTCTTTACTAGCTCGTAGTATCATCAGCGTTCCGTAATCCATTAAAATAGACACAGCGCACTTAGCCCAAGGAGTGTCACGCGCTTTCCAGCGATATCCTGTCATTATCTCAATTGAAAAATTACTCATTTCATTTTATATGTTTGCTTTATTGGAAAACGTTACAAAAATATTCAGGGCAAAGCCCAAGCAGCGTTGCTGGGGCAAGCAAAAGAAAAAATTAGCGAAATTTTAATACTCAGGAAATGGGAATATTCGAATTTTAAATATTTCTTTATATGCAAAGACAAGTGTAATTTTCTTTTCCGTTTGGTTTAAAGGGTACCGCTTTTCTGTTTAATCCTTTTACTTAGTAGTTAGTCTAACGAATATGGCTTACTTGTGCTGGGAAATTATGAAAGAGCTGTAATGTTGCTGTTAAGATGTAATCCCTTTTGTCTCACTCTGTCAAATAGGCAGACTTAACTCTTTGAAACAGCATGGCTAATGATTTTATAATCCTGCAAGAAAGGACGGACGTTAGATATTTGGTCATTATGTCCTTCAACATTGTACTTCAATACATTGCTAGTCATCTTTTTTTTGCGGTAGGTCGTACCGTCATTATTATTCAGGGACACATCACTTAGGAAGTCCCACACATTTTTAGTTTCCGTAGGGGATTAGTGCCGTCAGTGCACCTCATGCGATGCACTGTAGGCACTGCTTAAGGTTCTTTCCAGCGTCCTTTTCGCAACCCCTTTCGTTCCTTTTACTGTACCAATGTTCATATTGTCTTTCTTCCATCTTTCTTTCCACCCTCTCCTGTCAGTTGTTTCATAGTGCAACTGCGAGGTTTTCCTCCTGTTACACCTCTAAAACCTTTCTACTTTCAAATTCCCTTTCAGCGCTGAATGGTCTCATAGGTCGAAGTGCTTGGCCTTCGGCCTAAATTCAATCTTCCACATATTTTTACCGAGTTCACTGTCATAATCTTGGTTTATAATGTTCTCATTTCATTTTGTCTGTATGATTTCGTGGCAAAAGAAACTGTCAGTTTCACAAGAAAAAAAAAACGAAAAAAGTTCTTGCATTTAAGAAATTAGACAATATTTCAAAACATTCGCAAAGTTAGAGGGAAATGTAGTTTGTTCTGTTACTTCTCTTCATAATTATACCAACTCACTCAACCTAAAGAAATAATTCAGTTCCGAAATTCTTTATGGTAAAATGTTAATCACTCTTATCATAAACGTTGATAAACGACATTCCTGTTCAAACACACCATTGTTAATAAAGCACTCTCAGATGCAATACTATTATAAATTTGTCTCGAGATAAAGCAACTCTTGTCAAGACTCGAAAATTAATGGTCGGTGGCATGAAGCTACGCGAAGAGCTGCCATTAATAGAGGAAGATTAGTGATTACGAACGGTATCAGTAAAAAATACAACAAATATGTCCGAGGTATAATAATCTCGGCAACTATAGGCAATCTTTTATGAATTATCGATGTCTATTGCTGTTATTAATCTTATTAATATCAAATTTCTGCATTATCAGTATTATCATTATAATGACTGTAGGCTTTCCTCTACATGTTGTAGTCACTGAAGCTGTTGGTGCACTTAAATTTATTCGCTCAATGTTATACTTTCAAGGGGACCATGCACGCGAAAATTGTTGGGATTGGATAACCTGCCAAACGCAATGTATCATACCCTCCGGCTACCACAAGAACTAGCAGAAAATTGTTAAAAACTCGTAAATTTCTTATTAACGCCTTTCTTTCGTGATCTACATACAAAGAAGAAGAGCAAATTGCTGATGTAAACAAATAAAAGCTGCAAGGAAAAGCGTGAATATTTGGGGCCTATTTTATGTACAAATAAACAACATTAGTGCTAGATTTACAGAAAATAGTTATTTTATATGTTAATAAAAGTTATTTTGTCGTGAAATGTAATAATAAAATATATCTAGACTCTAGTCTTTCATTTGTAAGCCTAAATAGAAAAATAGGAGCACTGAACGACTCTATTTCGTATCGTTTGAAGTTCACACCACTATCTGTTAAGTCAAGTCAACGAGACAGCAAAAAATTCAAGAGGCCATAGAAATGTCCTGCCAGGGGAAGCCAAGCATAGAAGAGCAGTTATCTGTATATAGAACCCGTAAAAGAAAGGAGGAAGAAAGCAACGAACGGAAAAAAGTTATCTGGAATTGGATTGCTTGGATCATGAACCTTGGATCAAGTCGCTCAAGTTCCGAATCTTCGTCAGCAGATTCAAGCTCAACAGAAAGCACATCAGGGCTGTCAGGGGATGGAAAACAAGAACAAAGCACTGGAAGAGAGAGGGTAATTACAGTATCATAAAATGAACTGTTGTAGATTGTGTAGTAGTCTAGTACGCTTGCGTAGGTACATTATAGGGTTGCATAAATCCCCAATGTTTAAGATGAACTTGCTCTAAACTTGTGCTGTAGGCTATTGTGTGCAATTGTGTGGGCTGATTAATAAAAAAAATCTCACACATCTAAACTGACAGCCTAGATTTAGTATTATTTTACTTTGCCTACTTAGGCTAATATCCTAGGCCTATGCCAAATACACGAATGGTACCAAAATATATCGCGAATTTACCGTTGCCAAAATATTTACCATCTTAATTTAGCTTATGGTTTAACGTTCATTGCCATAGGACTGATACTTACACGCCACATCTTAGTTGAATGATTCAAGTTCTCTACCTTAACCTATTAGGGGTTAGGTTATTTAAAGTGTTTGGGAAGCCTAATAACCCCAAAGGACTATATTAAGTTTAGCCTACATGATAAATAAGTTTTTCACCAAGCACAGGAGCTGTATAATTGCCTGACTGTTTATCTTTTCTTTTATCATGTTGATTATTAACCAACTTTCCTGTGCCAAGGAACTTTTTATTTATTCCAACCTACCATTTAAAGCTACCTGTTGGTCTGTAGGGATTTGCATTTGGAAATGGGTTTAGGCTGTGTGGGGGAAGAGGAAAATAAATCTCACCTACAGGATTATTAAAATATGTTTTGCAAAAAAAGAGAAGCAGGTTGAAAAATGTGGTTCATGTTAGTAAGTTAAATCAGTAACAATCACAAGAAAATAATGAAATTTCATGAAAATATGGCATAGGCAACTACTGAGATGCAATCATACCTACTCTAGGGTACTTGTCCCAAAAATAAGTAAAACTGAAGCTACTATCATGCCTATTTGGTTCTGTAACAATTTTTTACATGCAAGGTGTTTTTATGTTTATTCCTTGGCATAAATGCAAAAACATTAACAAAAGTCGGTACATATCATAAACACAAGACATAAAAATAACCAAAAACATGAACAAAAGGTAGTAAACATTCCTCTTGGCTAATAACCAAAAACATGAACAAAAGGTAGTAAATATTCCACTTAGCTACTAGCAGGAACCAGGCCACAAGAGTAGCATTCATTTTTACCCAAAAATGTAACAGTTTTAATTGCAATGATACATGTCCCAATGGTAACCTAATCTGACTAAAGGTGCTGGTCGTATGTGACCCAGGAGTGGCTGAACTGCTCCAGCCCACAGCTAAAATATATTGTAAATGGTTTTTCAGGGGTATAGCTTAACCTAACCTTCTGTAACCTAAGTAACCTAATCTAATGGAGCAGAACCTGATGCCATGTGACCTTTTTGGCCAAAGGGAGACATTTTCCTTACCAGGAGCAATCCCCTCCCCTTTCTGGATGTACGTTTAGAACTGGTGCTCAGCTCAATTTTTTAACAAATGTCTTGTGTGGATCTAAGTTACAAAAATGAGCTAAGGGGATTAGGCTAATTCATCTTTCACATTCTCAATTGATCCCTGATCCCTTTTCCTGCCGAGAGCAACCAGATTCGTTGAACAGCAACACCAATGTGCAGTAAATGTGCCTCTCTGTAGAACTTGTCAGTTATAGAGGTCCTGTATTCCTCACGCCCGTTGGACTATGGAACAGCGTCCCAGAGGATACCGTGCAGTTGGAACTTTAGAGGTTCAAGCAAAAATGGAATTCATTACTACCCTAATACTATTCTTGCATTTTAATACATTTTTATCTATTTATTAATTTATTTTTTATTTTTTAATGTGGGATCTCTTCTTTTTGTATTTCCTTTACTTCCTCTTACTTCTTCCTAATGAACACCATATTCTTTGGAAGCTTGAATTTCAAGTCAGTGGCCCCTGTGGGCTTGTTCCATATGAATAGGTTTCATCTACTGAATAATAATAATAATAATAAACCATGGCCTTATGATAGAGTCCTACCCTCCTCCCCTGTAATTAGGCATAGACATCTGGTGCAATGCATAATATTGTACTGATAGGATAGCTGAGAGATGTAGGTTGATAAACTTAAAATGGAGTTCTCTTCTAACATATAGATGGCTCCATTGAGATTTACTGCCCATGGTATGCAAGCAACTTAACTGCCTTAGCAGGCCTGAATAGGTGCAGTTGTTTAGATTCTGTGCCAGCATCCTTCACATTGAGGTCTTAAGCCCTGTCCACACTAGCGGGCACTGCCCGATGGGCAAACACTGTTCCCATAACCTGTTCCGCTACACTGACCGACCGAGTATGGAGCCAGAACGATGCGATTGTCTGGTAACACTGCTTCAGAAGCAAGATAAAATATGAACAGCTGGAAGTGCCCTTCGGGCATGCCCACTAGTATGGACAGGCCATTATGTGTGCACACTCAGGTAAGTGATTTGGAGACCAGTAGTGGTTCTGTAATATCCAGTTGCTCCCATACGTAGGGCCATCTTCAGTGGCAGGATTAACCAGGAGAGCTGAAAGTGGGCCACTGTATCTTCTGCCAGGAGAGATATGTGATCCTCTTCTGCCTGCCTAATGCATCCAATAGCTTTGCATTCTCTTTCACAAGGTAGTGATGCTGCATCCCAGCAGGGAAGGCTTAAATGTTTTATACCTTGATGAAGGGTGAAGAAGGTGGACCCAGTACAAAATAACCTCATTCTAGTCTTTAGGGAAAGCATTGTAACCTTGATACAGTTTATTTCCATTTTTAACAATAAATGTGGGTACTCTGTATATCCAAGCACTTAACCAGAGCAAAAGGCTATATAAGGCAGTGGTTTTTTGTATGTGTGAAACAGGTTTTTGAAATGAATCTTACCTCTCTATTATAGCTTTAAAGTCCCATGCCAATGGGAGGGCAAAAGTATAAACAAAAAAATTTATCTAGATCGTCTGGTTGTACCATCTATTGATCCCTCTCTTTCAGGGTAAACAGTGTTCACGCATTGGTGTTCTAAGTTTTTTCAATTGTTACGGTAAGAAAACTGATGGACAGAGTGTTGTTTAATTATCTTTTTTATTGTTAAACTACATATTTTGGGGATTATGTTTTGATATTGATTGGCTTGTTGACTTTTTAGGATGTTTGCCAAAGAAGACATTGATTAATTCTCTAGTTAGCAAGGTTAAGTGTAGCACCTGATGTTACTCAGCATATGATGGTCACAAATTTTGTTGGTGCGGGAGCAAAGATTGATCATTCAAGGACTGATGTAATGAGTGTGTTAATTGGCCAGCCAGTGTCATGAGCAGTTACTTGAAATATGAGAAGTGAGAAGCTGATAAGGATAAGAAATTTCAGCAAAGGAACTCAAATAAAAATTGAATAGTAAGCAGTAGGCGTAAGGGACTTAAAAGTGTTCATAACCTACTGGGTAGTTGCTTTTCTTCTTTTTCTTTTGCATAGCAATCCTTCTCTCTCATGACATTCTTCTCCTCAGGTTAAATTTCCTGACATTGTTCATGATATGAGGGTTGGTTAGTTAGTTAGTTATAAATGATTTGTTTAACCAGACCTCTGAACTCTTTTAGGGTTCTTCTCGGGCTGGGAAAAGAAGGGGGGAAAGAGTACATAAAAAATTAAGTAGTTAAATAAATAAATAAAAAAAAGGGGGGGAAATTAAAAAAAAAAAATCAAGAGGGAAAGAAAAAAAAAGAATGGAGGAAAAAAAGGGGGAAGATTATATTTTACTTATCAATTTAATTTTGTTTAAGAAGAGGATGATATTATTAATTGAAAAGTTATTACCTTCTGCTAGAATATCCTTTATTGATTTATTTTGTAAATAATTATTTCTTTCATGATGCCACCTGGGACAGTCAATCAAGATATGTTGATTGTTATTGGGATGTTACATCTTTCTCAAGTTATTGGGTTTGTGTGCGGAGTTGACATCAGATGACCATGTGTGAGTCTGGAATGTCCTATTCTGAGTCTTGTTAAAATTACTTCATTAATTCTTTGCTTTCATTATAATGACTTACCAAAACACTGTAAAAGCTTTTATCTCTTTAAAATCGACACGTCCGAGATATAAATTTTCAAACTTTGTTTGGAACGCTGATACAATTGGCGGAGATTCAACCCCACCGGATGCCGGTGGGGGTAGCGTGGCAGGAGACATACCCATAAACCCAGGTCAGTTTCATTCTCGGGCGTATTGGGAACGCATCTCGCCCGTCCGTCTGCCTCAAACTGTTTGGGTTCCTTTGTCTGCTTGCACTTAGTTGTGGCGTCTCCTTGGTGAAGTACTCAATTGCCTGTTTATTTATCTAGCTAGCCTAGCTCTGGGAATTCGTAGCTATGTCAGATTCAAGCTTCGATCCAGAGTTTGCGCAGGGAATTTGTGCTCCGCCAAACTAGTTAAACTTAAATACGATCGCCATTCTTTGTACAGCATGTAGGGGGTCAAGAGTGTTCCCAGGAGAACACATGCAGTGAATGTATGGAATGGAGTCAGGAGTTTTGGCAAACATACAGTTCCCATCAGATAAAGCTGGTTAGGGATAGGGATAGGAAAGCCTTTAAGCGTAAGGAAGCTAGGCTATCATCTTCTTCGGTGGTGGCATTGGCGTCACCTCCTCTACTGAGTTAATGTTTCACCTGGAGTACCCTCCATTCTAGTTGAGCTGCCGAGGGTATAGGGAAGGGGGATGTATTTAACTATTTTTAGGTTAGGCGGTGAGACCCGTTTTTCAGTCTGGTTGCTTTCCAATTGCTCAGGGCAAGAGCAAAAGGAAGTCACCCCTTGTCTCAGTCAGCGGTGTACTTCCCTGACTGCTTGGGTTGTTATGGAGCAGAGTGGCTAGCAGTGCTTACGCCCAAGGCCTCTGCAGGTAATGGAGTTTCAACCAGCAGCAGTACCTCCCTGCAAAAGCCCATCTACCAGGTAAGGTGACCCCTGCCCTTTTGTTGGTATGGATCCTTAAGATACCCATGGTTAGAGTTTGCTCCTTTCCTTTTTTTTTTTTTTTGTGTGTGTGTGTAACCTTTCAATAACTGGTACCTCATCCCCTGCCCTTCCACCTTAAATGTGGAATCAGCTTTTACAGTGTTGGTAAGTCATTATAATGAAAATGACATTTTTATGATATAATGATGTTTCATTATACTTACCAAAACACTGTAACGTAAAGGCCTCCTCCTCCCCGCAGGGGGAGACGTTATCTCAGGTTTTCACTAATTGTGTATACCGAGATTGAAACTGACCTGGGTTTATGGGTATGTCTCCTGCCACGCTACCCCCACTGGCATCCGGTGGGGTTGGGTCTCCTGCCAATTGTATCAGCGTTCCAAACAAAGTTTGAAAATTTATATCTCAGACGTGTCGATTTTAAAGAGGTAAAAGCTTTTACAGTGTTTTGGTAAGTATAATGAAACATCATTTTATCATAAAAATGTCATTTTTGGGTAGAAGAGTGCCACTTTTTAACTTCGTTCTTAATTTGTTTTAGTTTGTTTTGAGGGGGTATATTTGTCCAATCATTTTGCCAATCCCTATAAATTAAGGGTGTAACTGATGCTAGCCAGTCTGATATGGGGCCTTTCGTAGTATTTGGGGGATTGTACAAGCCAATTTAGCAGCTTTATCTGCTTTCTCATTACCCGCAATGCCTACATGGGCTGGGATCCAACAAATTTGAATTTGAAGACCGTTTGTAATTAACTGATGAATTTCCCATTGGATATTTTGGACAAGGTGATTATTTGATTTAAATGATCCTATTGCTTCAATTGCACTTCTTGAGTTGCTCAATATGAGGTTTGAAGGAATTCATTTTTTGTTATAATCTTGAGAGCCAATTGTATGGCTGTTAATTCTGCAGTAAATACTGGTGATATTAGAGGAAGGCCCATTTGGATAGTTTTATCACTTGAATAGGCTGATGAGCCCACTCCAGCTTCATTTTTGGATCCATCTGTGTAGATTATGAAGGGATTACCCTTCCATCTTATGTGTTCCGTGGCATGTTGATGGTACATTTCTGTGTTGAACATATATTTCTTTGAAAGAGATGATAAATATGTGCATATTTTTGCCCTTTTTAGTGTCCATGGTGTGATCAGATTTATTTCTTGGGTAAATTTCGGTATCATGTTATGTAAATTCAATAGATGATTAGTTTTTTTAGTAAATGAGTTTTGATTTGGGTTATTTGTATTTTTATTGAGAAATTTGTTTGATACAGGAGATGTGCCTGCTTGAAGGGATAAGCCTCTTCTTAAAGTAATTAGATCTCTGTAATATTTTAAAGGCAGTTGGCCTGCTTCTGCTAGGACAGAGACAGTTGGAGATGAGCGGAAGGCTCCTGTACATATACGTACTCCCTCGTGATGCAAAGCATCTAGAAATTTTAAAGTTGTTTCTGAGGCATTTGAATAAATTGGACAGCTATAATTTATAATTGATAGTACTGTTGCATTGTACAACATTAACATTGTGTCTCGTCCTGCACCCCATTTGGTGTGTGAGATTTTCTTTGATAATGTAAGGGTTTTAGATCCTTTGGCTTTGATATATTTGACATGATCTTTCCAATTTAAATGTTGATCAAAAATTATACCCAAATATTTAACACTATTGCACATGTTTATCTCTTCATTATAAAGATATAACTTAATGGTTTGTTGTTTCAACCATCTTTTGTCTTTGTAGAAGACAATGCCATTTGTTTTATTTACCGACAACTTGAAGCCTACAGAGTTGGTCCAAGTGGTTATATTATTTGTTGCTATATTAAGTATTCTTTGAGCATGTCTCCAAGAATAACTTGAATAATAAATTACAAAATCATCCACATACAAACTATTTGTACACCCTCAGGCAGGTTCATAGTAATGTCATTTATTGCCAGGGCAAATAAGATGCAGCTCAAAACACTACCTTAGGGGATACCCTCCTCTTGTACGTAGCAATTTGAATATTTATTTTCTATGCGTACTTGAAATGTACGATTTGTTGGAAAATTATTGATAAATATTGGAAGGTGACCTCGAATATTGGACGTATGGAGTTTGTGCATAATATTGTATCTCCATGTGGTATCATTTGCTTTTTCTATATCAAAGAAAATAGCCACTGTCAGCTTTTTCTTTTCAAATCCTTTTTTAATATGATCTTCTATTTGAGTTAACGGGTCTAGTGTAGATCTACCAGCTATTGATCCCGATTGGGTAGGTGATAAAATTGAATGTTTTTTTATGACACATGTTAATCTCAAACTAACCATTTTCTCCAACAGTTTGCACAAGCAACTTGTTAGAGATATTGGCCTATAATTAGTGGGGTTGCTAGGGTCTTTTCCTGGTTTACTGATGGGTATGATTATTGCATGTCTCCATTTAGTTGGGAAGACATGCGTTAGCCATATGCTATTATATAATTTTAATAAGAATTCTTTAGCTAGTGTGGCTAAGTTCTGGATCATTTCAAAAGAAATCATATCATGCCCCGGAGCTGATGATCGACATGATTTTAGGGCAAAATTAAGTTCATTCATATTGAATTCTTGGTTATAATCAAGGTCCTCATCAGTTTCAAAATTAAGTGTATGATTTATTTTTTGTGTTCTAATTCTTTTGAAGTGTTCATCTAAATTAGAATAAGCACTAATATCTTCTATATGTTTGGCTAATATATTTGAAATATCTTGTAGGTTATGATTTAGTTTGCCATTATATAGTATTGGGCTTCTAGGTGGTCTTACATGTTTACCATTGATTTTACGGATTTTGTGCCATATTTCCTTAATTGAAGTGTTTGGTGACAACTTCGAAATATAATTTTTCCACGACTGAGCTTTTTCGAATATTATTGTTTTTCGAAATTTTGCATTATATTTATTGTAAAGTGGTTTAATGTGATCAATAGTTATACTTATAACTATTATCTTGTTTAGTTTGTTTATATTACAGTACAAGGGCCTTTATTAAGGGTGTTTAATCTAGACTTTAGTCTACTCAAATTACGTGCCAGTGTGTGTTTGGTTCGATTTAAGAGAGATAAATTATTAGACCACCATGGAACGGGGGATATATTAGGGGTTGAAGAAGTTATGGGGATGCATTTATCTGCAGCACTGATTACAAAACTGGAAAAGAAATCATTTGTGACATTATTGTTTTGATTTAAAGGGAAGGGAGGGATATTTCTAGTTTGTAAATTGTATTTATCCCAGTCAGCTTTCAGTAAGTTATTTCCATTCCAGTTTTTCAATTAATTCCAGTGAGCATAATGAAATATATATTGACGAGACTGTTAAATGAGTTTTTGAGAAGTACGTTGGTGAATCACTTTCATTCAGGCAATGTAAATTCTGAACATTTATGCAATTCTCAATGTTTGAGCCGGCCAAGTTACTAGCATGTGCGCTGTCCCACAATGGATTATGGCCATTAAAGTCGCCTACTATTAGTAGGGGGCCATTTACATTATTTACTATTTGTGGTAAATCACTAAAGTTTGAGTTAGAATTTGGCTGATTATATAGATTTAGTATAGAGATAATTTGATTGTCTGGCATATGCAATTTGATTGCAGTTATTGATATGACAGTTATGTAATATTTAAGGGTTCGTAAGTTGAATCGTTATGAACATATATAGCTGTTCCTAGCTTGCCATCTGCTATTGGTGAGTGGCAAGCTAATTTACAGTTTCTAGAGTTCTTAGGAGTTGTACCAATATGCTGTAGACATATGCAAACAGGTTTATGTTCCTTTAGTATTCTCTGGATTTCACCTAGCCGAAGCCGAGTAGAAAATCCATTCATGTTCCACTGAATTATTTTATTGGTCATTGTTTGGTGGGATTGGTGTTAGATTTTGTAAGTTAATTGATGATTTAGCTATATCTCATAACATTTTAAGGGAGTTTGTGTTGCTTTGCGGTTTCTTTGCAGCTAGGTTTGATTGCTGAATATTTGATGCATTGATCGGTTCTTCTTCATATTTCCTTATTAGTTCTTTAGTTTTAAGGATTCTGAGCATAGTTCGCCATCTTGATGGAATGTTAAAGGGCATTTTCGGAACCTAGTAAAGTTATTTATGAAATTTGGGGTTATATTTTCATTTATGTTAGGCAAATGATTGTACGTAATGATGAAACACTCTTGACATCCGCAAGATAAATCATGTTCCGAGTGTTGAAAGAATGGTTCTAATCTCTGGGTTCCAACTATGCTTCCATTACTGGATGTTGAAATATTTTTGTTAGGAATTTGTGGTATACACATACTGGATCTCTGATGTGCTGGTATAAAATTTTGATTTGAATTTTTAGGTTTATTATTATTACTATTCTTTGGTCTTGTTGAGGGTTGATTTGATGTGGTTGTGATTTGATTAATTTTATGGGTTTTTGATTCTTCAGTGGGATGTTTAATTGAAAGTTTCTGCATTGATTTTGGTGATGAGAGTGCAGAAGAGTTAGTTGATTTATCCATATTTGGGGAATCGTTATTTATATTTGTCTTGGATTGTGGAACACTATGGATTTCCACTTGTGATGCAGTTAATGTAATCTGTTTCTGATTAATGGGTGAGACTGGGATTTTGGTAGATCGATCTGTGAATGGAATGTTAGGTTTTTTTCCCTTAGGGGAAGTTCTGTCAATTACTTTCCTTTTTTTATTATGGTTATTTTTGTCAATTAAGTTTTCTGTGGATGATGTTAGTGCATTATGAGTTTCCAGATCTGGCTTATTAACCTCTGTTGATTTTTCCATATCATTGGAGTTCGTTTCTGAATGATTAACTGGGCTTGTTACTGGGGAGGTCTGTTGCAACTGTACTCTTGGGCTTTTATGAATAGTAGAGGAGGGGGAGAGGTGTGTCACAGCTATTCTGTGTTGAGAGTCTTTATATTGTTTATTATGAGTTGTTACAACATTTGAATATGAATGGAGTTTTGCTGGGTCATTGATTCCTCTCACCTTCAGTTCGAGTTTGGCTTCGTTAACGGGCATACCAGTTCTGTCCATTAACATTTGTAATTCTGTATAATATTGATAAAATATACAGTCTTTAGATTTAGCATGATGATTTAATTTGCAATTTACACATTTGAAGGTTTTGCATTTCCAATTTGTTGTGTGGTTTTCAGAACATACAGAGCATATAGCATTATTCCTACATCTTTTGGTTGAATGGCCATGTTTTTGACAGAGCATTGGAGAGGTTTAGGGACAAAGGGGTGAACCTCTCTATTCAGTCCCAGAATTTTAATTTTTCGTGGTAGTTCCCGGTTTGTAAATTTTATTTTGACTATTTTAATATGTTTATTTGCATCCCTTCTACTTGGGACAGCATATAATTCCAAGTCATGTATGTTGTTGTATCTTAATTTAAGGGAGTCAATTAAGATTTGTTTTGATGGTAGCTCTTTTTCATCATTGTCTGGGAACATTACTGTGCCTTGTGTATAGTTTAGTGTTTCATGGCTGGTTACTGTTACTTTTATTTCATTTATGTTGGTTATTTGTAGAAATGTTGTTGATTGGGCTTTGGTTGTTGTTTGTATTAGCCATTCATTGTTTTTGATATGTCTACATTCCATGTCTTGTGTGGGGTGTATATTTAATAATTTGTTCTCTGAAATGGCTGGTGAGATCTGTTTTTCTGCTTTTAATATTAAAAATCTGGACCAGTTGTCTGGTCCAAAAATATGTTCAAAATGAACTAGTGTTGGATTTAGTCGATAGTTATTTCTTTTTAATTTTTTCACATTCATCGGTGATGAGCTGTCTTGTGTTGATGGGGTTTTAGGGGGATTACTTGTTTCTATTTTAGAATTATTGTCCTTTGTGTATGGTTCCAGTGTTACAATACTGGAGTTTACCAATTTGTTATTATTTGTTTCTTTTTGACTTTCTAAACTCTTTGAGTCTTTAGGGATTGATATTTTACTTGGAACAGGATGTTCCGTTGTAGCGTTTCTATCTATGTTGAGATTCGGGAGTGACGTTCCATTAGTCATCGACTGTGCCAGAATTTTACCATCATGGGGTCCAGGGGTACTAATATCTTCAAGACTACTTTGCATAAAAGATATATATATATATATAAAAAATTAATAAATATTGAAAAGATATCATTGGCTTTTTATGAAGTTGGATGTTCTACTAATGGCACAAGTGGGAACTGACTCCCAAATGTCCACTTCCCTACCCTACCCCAAAAGGGGGATGGCACATCATGGTTAGTATGGCCCAAGTGTAAGCAAAACCTGCTTGCTAGGATTGAGTGTATTGTAATAATACAGTCATCCCCATCCTAATCACAGTATGGGCTAACCGGACAGAAAGCCGAGAGTCCTATTCCTAGAACCAGGCCCCCCCTGGAATCCGTGGTCCAGCTCCACAGAATAGTTCTGCCTGAAAAACCAGGTCCGAACATTATCAGGTAGAGGATGGTTCTACCACAGTTCCCACTATTTAGCTTCAGATTCAACTTCACTCCATGCTATGATATGTTTTCCTATTTATTAATTTTGGTAATTTTGAAAAAAGTGGAAAAATCCACAAAATTATTCCTAAAGCATATTTATATATATGTGGGACACTTGGGATCAAACTTAGGGAAAATAGATCCCTAGGTTCGAGAGCCCCCTCACCACGTCAAGGTGGTCCCAATTTGAGGGGGTATGAGGGTTGGAAAGTTGGAATCAGACATGGCTAGTCTTAGGGAATTTATGCCAGCTACTGGCTTTGTTGTCCTTCCAATTTACAGGGTAATTGTGTTTTGGGTTTTCCCCTTGCACCGTAGGTGGAGCCAATTCCCTCCCTTCCATTTAGCCATTCCTTCGCCATACCCTGTGACTCTCCCTCTTCTGGAGATACAGGGAAGCAATGTATGTCAAGGAGAGGAAATGGTTTGTGCTTGTTGTCTCCTTCCTCTGATCAACCTGGCATGAGTCACACTAAGGTTGGTGTTAGGTTGCCGAAAGATGTGCAAGGTAGAATTAAGCACAGCACAGGTGGACAGGATTCAGGTGTTGCAGTTAGAGACCAGCTCACTTGCTCTGGGTCAGAGTCTTTCTCCTAGGCCTTCCATGATACCATGAACCCCCAGCAATCCCTGTCCAGGATCTCCCCTCTCTTTGGTGGCACTGCGGTTTTCCTCTTTTGGTGCCAGTTCCCCTTGCTCTTCATCTCATTCTCCTAGGCATGCTGATTATACCGACTTGTCTTCATGTCAGATGTCTGATGTTCATGAGGTTCCTTCAGGTATTTAGGATTGTAGTTTTGACCGCCGTCATTCCTTTCAATCTCCTCCTTCCTCATCTAAGCACTTGCAGTACGATTTGTTGCCGAATAAGTTGGCTTATTCTCTCGGAGATGGGGTTTCTCATTTTTTTAGCACAGTTGCCAGGCCTTCTGGTAGACATTCAGGGTTCTTGTTCACCTTTCAGATCTGGTTTTGACAGGTTTTGCATCAGTCTCCTTATAAGGACCTTCTCAGGCCTTTTTGAGGCATCTCAGTCCCTATCTTTAAGCCAGCTGTTGGCTTCTTTGTCAGAGAGGTTGGATGAGCATTTGTCCCTAGGAGATTCAATCTTAGTAACACAGAATTTGGGTCTGCAACAGGTTTTTTCGTTGCCATTTACCCAGGTATTTTCAGCATTGACACCTACTGCTGAGTTCTCATTACAAGCCAACACTCACCTTGGCAGAAGAAAGGAAAGTCTCTCGTCTTCCACAGTTCATACCAGGTAAGATGGACATTGTAGCCTTTATCCCACTGTTATCAGACTGATAGTGCTTTTCCTTGCAATTTTTAGATGTCCTTGTGGCTTAATGAATTAGTCCTCAACTGGTGGCAGTACCAGCAGATGGACTCTAATGATTAAATAAGTAGTGTCTCTTTCCAGATGGAATGTATTTTGTTCTCTTGGGGTTTTAATTTTTGTCTTTATACACTTACCCACCTCCATTTTCAATTTGGGAATCAGCATAACTTTACAAATTAGATAAAAAAAAAAAATTTTATACTCTTTCATCCTCTTTTTGGTGTAGGATTTTATAGCTATCATAATAGATATGTGAGTATTTGAAAAATGAATTTGAAAAATTTATATTTTCTTTTAATTTGCATATTTTTTCACCAGTTCTTAAATTGCAGCCATGCCCTTCAAGAATATATGTTACAGAACATTTCATCCTGAGCTAATTCAGATATGGTGCTTCCTCACTGAGTATCACACTATGACAAAGCCTATTATCAGTGAGGTAAAGTCCGCATGCTTTTTTCATATGCTGTATAGATTTTGATGCAAAATATTGCATATACATTTGATCACTACCTAAGAAATGTCCTTAGACCCAGATAGATTATCATGCCAGCTCTGTGTGTAAATTGGCTTTTTATCCACTTTCCTCTTGGGATTGTTCATGATGGCTTTATTAGCTGTGTTATTTACACCAAAGCTATAATGTGTAGACAGACAGTAGTGACCAGGTGTTACAAGTCAGCCACTAACACCTTAGTTTTACTTTATTTGCTGTGTCTAAGTGCCACCCTCAAGACACCAGCCATAGACCAAGCTCATGCATCTCCCCTACCATAGCTTGCAAATATTATATTTCCAGCACTCTACAGTTGTATGAATTTGCTCCTACCACATTTTGATATTCAGAGTATGAAAAACATTATAGTTTGTATTTGTGCAGGATATATCTTAAATTTAACAAATAATGTCTGTTCCCCAGCATATGAACATGTCACCCATACCTGACTGCAGTTAGTGAGATCATGCGTAACATAGGGGTTTATATTTTAGAAATGAAACTGTTTTAAAATATTATTGTTTGTGCTTCTAATTTTGTAAATGGATGAGTTGATTACTACAAATATGGACAACAGTTTAGCCATGAGAAGATATTTCTGTACCATTATAATTTTAGTCGTACTTAAGTGCATAATTATTACTGGTGTATTTTCTGTAAAGTTTTAATTTAAAAAAAAAAATTTAGTTTTAGTTCAGGGTAAAATTATTACCTAATCATAGCTCCAGTTGTTAACCTTTCTGAATCACTGAAAGAAATGGCTATGATAATTTAATTTACTTGTAAAAGTGAGTATGATTCACAATCTGAGTTAGTTTTCATTCTGATGACATATTTGTTTTTGTAGAGTTTAAGGAGGAGACCAGGAGGATTATCCAAGGAATCATCTTCAAGTTTTAGTGGTAGTGATTCTCAAGATCTTGCACGGCCATCAATAATAGACACATATACAAAAACCGACTGGATCATTTTAGGACTTAAATTTATTATGTGGCTACTGCTATTCAAGATCTTCATTCTTCTAGAGTTTGGAGCAGTATTTTTTATATTCAGTGCATTTGTATTTATATGGTATGTATATCTTACAGTTGTTAGAATATTTAAAATGGTGTTATTTATATATCTGAAATTCAGGAATGATTACAACCCACCGACTGGATTATAAAATGCATACATAATGTGTACTGGTATATATGTGACACTTTCACAAATACAGTACCACTCGGTGTTTGCTGCTTTTGGCTTTGAGTGAAATAGTTTCATACCCCTTTAGATGATGTGAATGGCTTGCGACTGTTAACGGTCTGTCTACTATAGATTTCCAGGTTTAGTCAAAGTCTGGCATTTTATTTTTGTTCTGGGTATTTACAGTTGCTTCAATGGTTATTGTCTCTCTTTTTTTTCCTTGAATAAAAGGTATGGCCATCCAGCAACATTCCCTGTAGGGGGGTAGTGTTGTCAGTGCACCTCACTCACTGCACTGTAGGTGTTACCTAAGACTCTTTTCAGCATCCCTTCAGCCCCTAACTGCAACCCCTTTCATTCCTTTTCCTGTACCTCCATTCGTATTGTATTTATTCCATCTTACTTTCTACCCTCTCCTAACAATTGTTTCATAGTGCAACTGTGAAGTTTTCCTCCTGTTACACCTTTAAAACCTTTTTAATGCTGAATTACTGCATAGGTCCCAGCCCTTGGCCTAAATTTTATATTCCAATTCCAATTCCAGCAACATTTTGACATTAAGCAATGACTAGTGTAAGAAGAAGAGTGTTAGATTAACCAACCACTAATGTGATTCGGTGTTCAGTGTAGTGCAAGCATTTTCAGTGGTCATATCATCAAATGCTATCAGAATGCTTGGTCTTGTTTTGCAAGACTTCCTATACAGTATTTAGAGATTGCAGTATTTGTTCTCCCATGTGAACCTTTACAGTACCTGTACTGTGTATTTGTTCTCTCATGTGAACCATTATTGTCTGGGAAGAGTTGTTCTCAGTAAAGATTTTTTTTTCTCATCAGTATTAACCCTCTAACGCCGAGCCTCTATTTACAAAAACGTCTCCCGTATGCCGCGGCGTTCGGGAGTTAGCGCTGCGGAAAAAAGTTTTTTCAAAAATCACAGCACGCTTAGTTTTTAAGATTAAGAGTTCATTTTTGGCTCCTTTTTTGTCATTGCCTGAAGTTTAGTATGCAACCATCAGAAATGAAAAAAATATCATTATCATATATAAATATTGAAATATATGACAGCGCAAAAAAAATTTTCATATATAATTTTATACAAATCGCACTGTGAGCAAAACGGTTAAAGCTAACGGGTTATTTTTTTTCTTTGTATTGTACACTAAATTGCGATGAGTTTGATATATAACAAATTGTAAAACGATCAAAGCAACACAGAGAAAATATTATCACAAAATGATGCATGAATTCATAACGCGCGGACGTAAAAAAATGTTTTTTTCAAAAATTCACCATAAATCGAAATATTGTGCTAGAGACTTCCCGTTTGTTGAAAAATGAAGCTAATTGATTGAATATTACTAGACTGTAAGTGTTTTAGCTTACAATTGCAGTTTTCGACCATTTTGGTCGAGTTAAAGTTGACCGAAAGTCGAATTTTTTCTATTTATCGTGATTTATATGAAAATATTTCAAAACCGATAAAAGCTACAACCATGAGTTATTTTCTGTTGAATTATACATGAAATTGCGCACATTTTCAATTATAAAAGTTTATGTAACGACTAATATAAAACGGTGCAAACATTACGACAACGTGACGAAAGAATTTCTGAGATGTTCGGCCGAGTTACCGCGCGGACGTAAGGAAAATGTTTTTTTCAAAATTTCACCATAAATCGAAATATTGTGCTAGAGACTTCCAATTTATTGCAAAATGAAGGTAAATGATTGAATATTACTAGAATGTAAGATTTTTAGCTTACAATTGCATTTTTCGACCATTTCGGTCGAGTTAAAGTTGACTGAAGGTTGAAATTTTGGCAGTTATCATGATTTATGTGAAAATATTTCAAAACTGATAAAAGCTATAACCATGAGTTATTTTCTGTTGTATTCTACATGAAATTGCGCACATTTTCATATATAAAAAGTTTATGTAACGACTAATGTAAAACGATGCAAACATTACTACAACGTGATTTAAAGAATTTCTGAGATGTTCGCCGAAAGTTACCGTCACGCAGACGTAAGGAAAAAAGTTTGTTCTTTCAGAAATTCACCATAAATCGAAATATTGTGCTAGAGACTTCCAGTTTGTTGCAAAATGAAGGTACATGATTGAATATTACTAGAATGTAAGAGTTTTAGCTTATAATTGAGTTTTTTTACCATTTTGGTCGAGTTAAAGTTGACCAAAGGTTGAAATTTTGGCAGTTATCGTGATTTATATGAAAATATTGAAAAACTGATAAAAGCTACAACCATGAGTTATTTTCTGTTGTATTCTACATGAAATTGCGCACATTTCCATATATAAAACTTTATGTAACGACTAATATAAAACGGTGCAAACATTATGACAACGTGAAGAAAGAATTTCTGGCGCGGACGTAAGGAAAAAGTTTTTTCAAAAATTCACCATAAATCGAAATATTGTGCTAGAGACTTCCAATTTGTTGCAAAATGAAGGTAAATGATTGAATATTACTAGAATGTAAGAGTTTTAGCTTAAAATTGCGTTTTTTTACCATTTCGGTCGAGTCAAAGTTGACCAAAGGTTGAAATTTTGGCAGTTATTGTGGTTTATATGAAAATATTTCCAAACTGATTAAAGCTACAACCATGGGTTGTATTTTGCTGTATTTTACATGAAATTGTGCACATTTTCATTTATAAAACTTTATGTAACGGCTAATATAAAACAGTGCAAAAATTACGACAAAATGACGAAAGAATTTCTGAAATTTTCGGCCGAAAGTTATCACGGCTGGTGTAAGGAAAAAGTTTTTCAAAAATTCACCATAAATCGAAATATTGTGCTAGAGACTTCCAATTTGTTGCAAAATGAAGGTAAATGATTGAATATTACTAGAATGTAAGAGTTTTAGCTTACAATTGCGTTTTTCGACCATTTCGGTCGAGTCAAAGTTGACCGAAGGTTGAAATTTTTTGTAGTCGACGTACAGTACGTCCACTCGGCACCCAACAGACAATTTTAGTCGACATATGATACATCCAGTCGGCGTTTAAGGGTTAAGTCATAGTTGGAAAGTTTCATGCTCTCTTCTCACCTGCTCTGCTATCATCTTAGTAATAATAACAGTAATTGGTTAGTTTTCCATTCCTTTAGGTTGGGTGCCAAGACTGTTTTGTGTGACTTACTCTAGACAGCATTGAAGGTTCCTTGAATTGTGCTTTTAGCTCTTTTGGGGGAATGAATGCATAATTTGCATTCATTCCCCAGTGTTCTTCCTTCTTGGTTTTCCAGCTTCAAGCATTTTACTACGCAAATTTTCGTCTTGGATTTTGAAAGGAATTTTTGTGTACTGTCCTTGTGACATACTAAGAAATTTTCTTCAGTAGGGAAAATGTACTCTTTGCACTCTGACCATAGAGGGATTGGGCACTCGTTGTCTGGAAGAACTAGAGTTCTTTCCGGCTGACCTAGTACCTCCCTATCCAGGCTTTGCCAGATTATCTGAGGAAGCCTGGACTCGATCCGGTAAAGTCCTGAAAGAAACGGTCATCTTTCCTAGGGACCAAGCTCAATCTACCCTGATGCGCGCTCTCACGGGCTGGGAGTGCGGGAACACCAAACTTTCTCCCTTTAAAGGAAGTTTCACGATGTTCTCTGTAGGGGACTCTATCCCAACCCCCTGCACTACTAAGTTTGCAGAGCGGACCCTTCAGGCTGGGATAGAGGGAAAACCCATACCTCAACTCCGGGAGACAGATCCTACTTCTCTTCTCTTCCCCGGAGATTCGGAATGTTGGGTAGGAGCTCCAGTAACGTTCACAGTGGGGAAACTCGATCCCGAGTGTGCCTCCACCCTGTTCAGCGAGCAGCTTCCCAGGATTCCGGAGGCTCTGCTGAAGGTGGAGTTTGAGACTAGGTGCAGGCTGAGTCGCTCTCTTCATTCCATCACCATCTCAGAGGTGACGGCATTAACCTATACAGGCGAACCTCTGTTTCAGGTCCTCACAAAGTCATTATTGGCATCTTTCCAATCGGACCTTTATGATTTTGTGATCGCGAGGCAGGATTGCCGGAAGCACATCTTTGCCGACACCACCATTAGGCATGAGCCCAATAGACTCATGAAGAGCTCTATCTGGGGACCTAACCTCTTCCCAGAGGTTGAGGTCAATAATGTCCTAGCAGAGGCAACCAGAGCGAACCAGAGTCTTCGCTCTCGCTGGGGTCTTCCTCTCAAAAAGAAGTTCTCTGAGACCTCCGGACCTCAACCGAAGGAAAGGAAGCGGTTCAGGAGATTCCAGAGCTGTCGGAAACCTCAGGCTCAGACTGTGCTCCAGGCGGTTCCGGTTTCACAGATCGGACAGCCTTCCACATCTAAGGCACAGCCTCAACCGCAGTACTTCCTGATGCAGCCGGCTCAGCAAGCTTCAGCTCCACCAGTCTTCGTGACTTCCCCAGCTTTCAACGCCTCGTTCGAAAACCAGGGGGCGTTTCAAAGATACAATAGACATGCGAGGGGTAGTATAGTCACAGCCGCCTACAGAGGTAGGGCAGTGTCCAGACCTCTCTCGCGTGGAGAAGGAACCCGAGGAGGCAGAGGGAGTAAGTCCTCTTCCAATCAATGAGCCTCCTCAGGTAGGCGAGAATTTGTATTTCTTCCGGGACCGTTGGACCTTCAGTCCATGGGCCCACAGCATAATTTCAAAAGGTCTGAGATGGAGCTGGGGCAGAGGACCTCCTCTGCCAGTCAGATTCCATCAACCTCCATCCAAAGAATTACTGGACTGTGCAAAAGACCTTCTGCAAAAGAATTCAATAAGAAAGTCAAGCACTTGAAATTTCAAGGTTGTCTGTTTACTGTCCCAAAGAAAGACTCAGACAAGCAAGAGTAATTCTAGACTTGTCTCGTCTCAACTTATACATTCAGTGTGGCAAGTTTCGCATGCTTACAATCTCGCAGGTGCGGACCCTATTTCCCCGTGGGACCGTCACCACCTTTATAGACCTTTCAGACGCATACTATCACGTCCCGGTTGCGAGAAATTTCTCTCCTTACCTAGGGTTCAGGCTGGGAAAACAAGCATACCCGTTCAGAATCATGCCATTCGGGCTCAACATAGCGCCCAGAATATTTACCAATCTGGCAGATACAGTAGTCGACTTCTTGGGATTCCAAATAAACAGGAAGAAATCCCGTCTACTCCCAGCTGATCAATTCCAGTGGTTGGGAATCCAATGGGATCTAAACACACACAAACTGTCTCTTCCGCCAGCCAAAAGGAGGGAAGTAGACAAAGCTACCAGGCTGTTCCTCAAGAACAAATTAGCCTCTCATCGTTCCCAGGAAAGATTTCTAGGCTCTCTTCAGTTCGCTTCAGTAACAGATTGGTTAATGAAAGCCAGACTGAAGGATATAAACAGGGTATGGCGAAAACGAGCCAACAGCAGAAACGGAGACAAGATGTCTCTAATTCCGCCAATATTGAAGAAAAGGCTTCGACCATGGTTGACAGTCAAGAGTCTGGCAAGGTCAGTGCCTCTTCAATTTCCCCCTCCATCGCTAGTGATCCATACTGATGCTTCCCTAAGCGGGTGGGGAGGATATTCCCAACACAGGAAGTTCAAGGAACATGGTTGGCAGTATTCCGCCAGTTCCGTATCAACATTCTAGAGGCAATGGCAGTTTTTTCTAATATTAAAGAAACTACGTCCAGCCAGACAGATTCACATCAGGCTGGTGCTGGACAGTGCAGTAATTGTACATTGCCTAAACAGAGGGGGCTCCAAATCGAGCCATATCAATCAAGTTATGATAGCAATTTTCTCTCTGGCAAGGAATCATCATTGGCACCTGTCAGCTACCCACCTGGCTGGTGTTCGGATTGTTATTGCAGGCTCTCTATCCAGGACAACTCCGCTGGAGTCGGAATGGTCCTTGGACAAGACATCGTTCGGGTGGATTTGTCTTCAGGTACCGGATCTCCAGGTAGACCTGTTTGCCACAGAGAGCAACCACAAGCTTCTGTGTTACGTTGCTCCCAATCTAGACCCTCTAGCTCATTCCATAGATGCAGTGTCAATCGACTGGAACAGATGGCAAAGGATCTATCGGTTTCCACCAATAAACCCACTGTTGAAGTTTTACACAAACTCAGGTCATTCAAAGGTCAAGTAGCTCTTGTGGCACCCAACTGGCCGAAGAGCAATTGGTTTCCTCTTCTGCTGGAGTTAAAGCTCCGGCACAGATTCCCAATCCAAGTTGACGCAAGTAGTGCAAACTCGGACTGTGTCAGCTTCCTCAAGAATTCTGAGTGCCCTAGCTTTATGGACTTCTTGAAGTTTGCAGCTCAGTAAGGTGCTAACATTGACCCTCTTAATACACTGTTTGTAGAATTAGATAAGAGGGAATCTACATTTAGTCAGTATGACTCAGCAGTTAAAAAGTTAGCATTAATTCTAAGGGAATTTAAGGCTCAGATAATGACGACGAATCTACCAATCTCTATTTTCAGATCATTATTTGAGAAAGGGCTTGCTACTAGTACGTTTACTACAACAAAATCTGCTTTAACGAAAATATATCTTTACATGGCTTTAATATTAACCTTATAGACTCATATTTTTCGTCAATTCCTAAAGCATGTGCTCGCCTTAGGCCAGCAACCTGTCCACACACGGTTTCCTGGTCCTAAAATGCCGTACTTAAATTGGCATCAGACACTGATAACGGTTTATGTACATAACCGAGTCTGTTAAGGAAGATGTTAATTTTAGTAAGTCTAGCCTCAGGAGCTAGAATTTCTGAACTGTCGGCCCCCCTCTAGAGAACTGAATCATGTTGATTTCCTCCCGTCAGGAGAAGTCCTGTTGTCTCCGGATCCCAAATTTCTAACAAGAATGAGGATCCACGAAATAGTTGGTCTCCTGGGAAGGTTATTCCCCTTCCACAAGATCTGTCTTTATGTCCAGTTAACACTTTAAAAAGCTTATTTAAATAAAACTTCTAATAGAACTTCAGGTCCTCTTTTTGTTAGGGAAAGTGGGGGCTACCATTTCCTTAAAGACCATCAGGCAACAAATTCTTTATTTTATTAGACAGGCTAACCCGGATTCAGTACCTCGGGTACATGATATTCGGGCGGTGGCCACCTCAGCTAATTATTTCCGCAAATGAATTTTGTTGACCTTAAAAACTATACGGGCTGGAAATCACCAACAGTACTTAAACGCCACTATCTTCAGTCCTTAGGGGCTCTTAAATATTCCACTGTAGCTGCAGGAAGTGTTGTTCCTCCTGACCCAGCTCAAATCTAATATATAACTTGTTTATCCTTGTTATAATGTATTCTTGTCCTAACTACCTATGGGTATTTTCTCTCGCCTACCTGCCTCGCTTGCTTGCCCTGCTTCTAGCCTCTTAGGTCAGGTCTGCCCCACAGCCTGACTCCTGCCTGTAACATTGAGATTTTGTTTTTAAGTCATAATCTGTTTAGCTTTAAATATCTTGGTGTGGTTTATTTGGTATTCTTAGGCTATGTGCCTTATAGTTCTTGAATTACGTTTTCAACTCTATAATTTAGGGTTATTAAAACTCAGTATTGTTCTTTTAGTTTTATTTAGTTCTGTTAAGGTATTCCTGTACATGGTACCACCAAGCTGTTGTATGACTGATTCTCTGTTACTATTTCACTGGGTGACACAGGTCGAGCCCAGAAAAGGGATTTTGACAACGGAAAAATCTATTTCTGGGGGACGACCTGTGTCACCCAGTGACCCATCCCTATATTGCCTTTCCCACCCGGATAGCATACCAAGCTTGATGGGTGCTAATTTTGAGGATGACCTTGGCAGGTGCGCGGGGTGCGTGGCAGCGAGCGGAGGTAAGGGTTAGATCGGCTCCCCTCTTTTGGGGACTTTGAGAATGGAGAAATCTGTTGGGCGAAGCATCTGTGATAGTGGCTTCCACTCACCCCTTAGTGCATACCGACACCTTTATGGTGCTCGATCCAGGGGTAGTAACCTTGGCATTGTGGATAGCTTTTTTCTCTGGTATATTTAGCAATATTTATACCTAGAAATGTGTGCTATTGGAACCATTTCACTGGGTGACACAGGTCTTCCCCCAGAAATAGATTTTTCCGTTGTCAAAATCCCTTATTTAGCTATGTTAGCATCTTTATTTTGCCCAGGTGTCACAGTGATATGCTTTATAGTATCAGAGGTCCTCTCTTTACAGTAAATCAGTGAATACTTTGAGGCAGTGTTATGGATATTAGTTTTAAATGATAATGCATTACTGTCTAAAAGGGTTATGTTCCTGTGCTGCAGTTCAGATTAATTGTTATTTTGGATGCTATTTATTGAGTTTCTTTATCTGTTTGATTTACTCATATTTTTTCCCCTTGCTCATGGTTTTACTTCAATTCCCTAATATTTAATGGAAAATTTTCCTGTGAAATGTTTAAGTCAGTATTCCATAAAATTATGTGTGCATTATGAAAAATAATACAGTACAGTAACTCATATTTTGTATCTGCACTCCAGTGGACCCCTGCCTATTCACGGTACTTTTCATATAGAAATATTCACAAATTACTGTATTTTCATATCATTTTCGTGACTAAATGCACTTTTTTTGATAAAACTATTAAAATATTCATGTATAATAATCTTTAGAGGGGTTTTTGGCATTTTGAACTATCAAAATAGGCAGCTATAAGCGTGTTTAGAGGAGTTTTAAGTATTCGTAGATTTGAGCTATTCGCAGGGGTTAGTGGTATGCATACCGCGCGAATACTGGGGGGTCGACTTTATATGGATACAGTAACCTCCCAGCTTATGAGATGCATTTGGGATATGGCTTTATAGTATGTAGCAGATTTGATAGATAACAAAGACCCCATAGTATACCTTACAATTTAACTTTCAAGATATCCCGCAGCAAGCTGTAATTCCATACAATTTGTATCCTGAGCTACCTTGTACATTCTACTTACTTCATTTGAGCGATTTATGTGCAAATTGCGTTAATGCTCACTAGCAAAAGGCTAGCATAACAACTTGGCTGATGTATGAGGAATTCTTATAAATTGAGACCTATTTAGATATGGGCACTGGTTATTCTCTCAACTTGATCTTAAACATTCAGAGCCATAGAGTTGTTTACTGAAATGTATTTTTCAATTAAAAAGAAATTACTCCAAAATTATTGTGAATTGCTTTAATTTCTTGAGTGATTGTCAATTAAAAAGGCTTCCTTGACTGATTGACAATTTAGAATATTTGTAATGCCTGTTGCAGAATTGTTAATTTAGAATTTTTCTAGCAGGTAACTGATGGTACATTTCTTCTGCAGGTATAACATGAGGTCTGGACCCAAGAGAAAAGGGGAAATAAGTGCATATTCTGTATTCAACCCAAATTGTGAAATGATTGATGGAACATTCACTGCAGAACAGTTTGAGCGTGAACTGTTGCACAAGATGTAGCTATGAAGAGAATTATTTATTTTTTATAGCTTTTCATTACCTGCTCATATGTTTGTATTGATATGTGTGAAACTTTCCATTTATCCAGACTTTGAGTTAAAATGCTGATATCAAAATGAGGGTGTTGGGTTAAAATGCTGATATTAAAATGAGGGTGTAGAATTAAAGCAGGGAAAACTTTTATATACTCTTTACAAGAACATCAGAAATGTATGCCCCTACAAAGTGCAAACCTTATATTGTACCTGAGCTATGAAGTCCAGTATGGTAGAATGATGAGCATTCCAATCTGAAAAGTCTCCTTTTCTTTCATTTGCTGCATCAGCTGTCAGAAGATTATTTTTATTCCTCTACATCTTTTATCCTTTTTGGAATAAATTGGTTTTATGGTTTTGTATGTTTGGTCAAGGTATACAGGCCTGTTGGTTATCCTCAGTGCACTGCAGACACAGTAATCCCCAGCTAATCACCTTGTTACATTTTATTTATGTGAAATTTACTTTTAGCTATTATTTCATTATGCTTTATACTTGTAAAATTCACTTTTACTTTATTCTTTTCAAATTCTATTTTACAATTTATAAGGATTTTAGATCCAAGTAGATTTTGAATATCCTGTTGACTGTGGTTCGAGGCATTGCATACGTGAGAAGCATTGCAATTTGCTATGTCATGAATACAACCATCTTTCATTAAAGATCCCAACAAAAACACATGAAATGTTTGGTTTAGTATGCTTTCCATTTCATGATATGCCAAACAACAAATTGATTGCAGATATTTACTCATGCAATTTGTTAATTACAGATTTCATGACCTTAATGGTAATTTTAAGTACAGTACTTCCAAATTACAGCATTTATGTGGTGTTGTATTACCTTTTTTTCTGCCCAATTCTGTTATACAACTTTTTTTCTAAAACATTCAAGTTGTATGTATATTGTGTTCTTTTATTACCAATTGATATTTGGGTTTTAGCATTATCCTATTTAGGCAATTGCTGTGAATTTTGTTTAAATGTATCATGGTTATGATTTTGCCTCTTGATATAACGCAAACCCCGCTTGGTCTTAGCCTTGGTGTTTGTTGTCGTATTATGTTATATCTTTTTTCTTTTACGTACCCAAGGAGAGAAGCTTGTCTCTTGCCACCAACCATTCCATTTTCGAACATCATCTCAACCTCATTTTATCGAACATCCTTATTCTTCATCTTTGTTCTGTAGTGTTTTATCTCTGAACAAGCAGAGTTTTTCTTTTGACTACACAATTACTTGGAATGTTGTAATTTTTTAGTCTTTCAGATGATGTAGAACTTGTGAGGCTTTGAGATGGAGGAAGTTTCTCTTGCTACAGTGTGGTGGTTTCATAACACGTCGTACGAGACCTCTCCCTGCCTTCCAGCATGGATTCCCCCTCTTCCTTGACATGAGGAAGTGGAGATAGATGTTGCAGGACCTTTAGATAGAGTTTCTGATTTCAGCAAGTTGTCTCAAAGACCAGTAGCTGTTTTGTCTATGGTTCTTGCTCCATCCTTTTGGCGGGGGAGGGGGGAAGTTGGCATTTCTATGCCCCTCCCCCTTCCTCTCGTTCCTGTTTTGAAGGATGAGAAGTCCCAGTAAGCTTTCCTTGATGAAGTTTCTTCACCTCCCTCGCTCTTTTCATCATTGTATGCTGTATCGCAGTTTCTCCATCTTCTTTTTTACCTTTCAAGAGAGTTGGGTGGAAGTATACATGGTGACTAGAGGAAGGCAACTCGCCATCAGAGTGACAGCCAACAAGCCAAGTTCAGCCAGTCAGTTTCGGTTCAGGTGTGTGTCATAGCTTCAAGAGCTACTTCATCCCCCCGCCTTTCGACGTTGGATTTGTTGAGCCTTCTTCGTGTTTTGCTGTAGGCCACAACCGTCTTCCCGGATGTACAGTACCTCCCAGTCTATGCATCTGCTGTCAGTGCTGCTCCCACCCAGATCATCTTCTTCCCCCTTTCTTCCGTTGTCCTTTGGGACATGGACAAGCTTATCTTAAGTGCCAGAGTAGTTCCTAGCATACTTGGATTTCTCTTCCCTGCATTTTACTTTTAAGAACAGTTCCTGGGTGCCATTTTCAGCGAAGCCGCCGCAGCTTTCCAGACATCTAAGCTGAAGATATGCTCTCCAAGGAAGGAGGAATTCGCAGTCGCGCAATGTTGCATGACCATGTTATTTGCTTCATGTTGTATGAGGAGGAAGAGAGAGGCCCTGGGTAGGCAGATGTAGCCTTACCCTTGCCACAGCGTTACACGGCCGTGACTTTTTTGAAGTTGCTACAGTTTACTGAATGTCCTTAGCCGAAGATTCGCTCTCCAGAGATAAAGATGCACGATCTTGCTACATGTCCTTCTACAATTGTTGCATGACCGAAATACAACTCTCTGGTTGTTTTAGCAGTTTTCTTCCCTCCCCTGTCTATGGACATAGACTTGGAGATTCTTCTACATAGCCTGAGTGAGTGTCAAGTATATGGATGTTTCTTCATTCCTTCACATTCCCGTTCAAGAATGTTGCCACGGCAGGGCACGTCCAGGGTCGCATCCCCATTCACAGTGAGGTTTAGAGAAGAACGAGAAGGCTTTTCTGAGGGTTTTTTCCTGTGTTTATGTGAAGGTTTCGTAGCAGATGGATCACTCTTCAGAGAATGTTTCCCTCCACAACGATTGTGTGGACGGTTGGCTGACATCCGCAGGACGTCCGTAACAGCCCCCCCTTACATTCACGAGGTTGTGATCAAGACCCATCAACATCATGGCACTGTGGGGCAGTGCCTCTGCTCTACCTTTCAAGAAGAATCCCTTGGCAAATGAGATCACTCTTCCGAGAGCGATTCTACCTCCTGGTCAGGCGAATGACATAACGGTGCTTCCAGGAAATTCATCAGTGGGACTTCTGTGAACGCCCGGCACCCAACACCCACCCATGTTCATGTGGAATAGTGGGCATGTCTTGCTTTCCCTCCCCCACTCACATCGGTGATTTTTTAGCAATCACGCCTGAGTGAAACCATGTTCATCCAAGTGGACTTCGACAGCAGTCTTCCTAGAGTGGCCAATATCCGTTCTGGTAATAACCACGTCCAAATGAACTGGACCGTTCCCCCAGACCCTTATGACCATCGTTGAATGAATGATGTCCTTTCACGACTGTTCTTCCACAGGTACTGTACTTCGACATTATACAGGTAGGATAGGAAACTTAATTTGTTCTTACTCAACTTTGGTTGTTCCTACATGTATACAAATCCTTGGTTTTTACATATGGGAAAGTAATCCCATACATAAAGGTGTAATTGTTTCTACTCAGCCTTGGTATTTGAATCTCTTCTGGAGTTGGGATGACTCCAGTCTCGACAGCACGGGTTTCTTCGGATCCCCATACGTTTCCGACTTCCTTGAGACGGGGCAGTTGCAAAATCTTATTCATCAGGCACTTTTCACAGGATAAAGACGTAGGTCACGGCCACGAGAATACAAACTGGTGGCCCTATAGGAGACAACATTGTCTCAGGGACAGCTTCGGCCAACCTCGCCTGATTGAGACTGTTCCTACCATCGTGTCTGAGGGGCAGCTTTGACCTTCCTCACCTGTCACCTGACCTTTCTCCACATACGAGGGATGACCCCCGGCCCCATTGACACAGCCTCCCTCATAGCAGTTTTTTTTTTTTTTTTTCACAGCCACGTTATACGACCATTCTTCAAGACCTGTACAATGTTATCCCCTCTTTCCACAGATCATCTGTAGCTTTCATCTACTGTCGTTTCTCTGGTTTTCAGATCGGCTTGAATGTATTCTACGCCTCCCCCTCTGGTTCCCTCGACCTCTCTGAATGACTCAGTTGTAATGTGGACTGGAGTCATTCCAAATTTTTGTAATGAAGTGCTTGAGACTCATGAGTACCAATCCATTTATGGGGTACACAGGGAACCAAGAGTGTGCCAGGTAGAAATGTCAGAGCTAGGATCGATCCTCAGGACGATACATTCTGCAATCTGTCTTAGCCATCATACAACCAAGTTTTGCAATAGATTTGAGAGGTGCCAAAGATTTCTTTGGTCCCTTTGGATCAAGAAACATGGAAGGCGTCCCTTCAAACTCCTTCCCTTTCCTGAAAGGAAATTAAGGTTAAGAAGTGGGAATTAGACTTAATTGGGCATTCCATGGTGTTAAGGAATGGTGCCATGGTACAGTAGTTCCATAGTCAACAAGGGGAGGGGTGCCAGTGTCCTTTTATCTCCTCAGTTGACAATGCAGATCCACAGGTTTGCAGTAGCACACTGAGCACATTCCAGGGAAGATGGATGTATGACAGAAGTTCGGTCGGTAGGGTTAGAGTTAGCAACAATTGGTCTTGACAACTCCAACGTTCCAAAGGACTGTTCGATCTAAGAAGACGGTCAGGTTAGTCCTTCAATCTTGACACACCAAAACTGTTACTGTTTGGCTCTGTCTTTCTGGACTGTGGGTATAATAGCCAATGACATACCACAATGAAAAAATCGCTTCTTGTCCGATCAGCGAAGTTTAGCAACAATTAAGTCTGTTAAGTACTTGGATAGGTGACCACCTGGGAATGGCATCTAGATGTCTTTCACATCCATGGTTAGCAACATTGGGGCTGGTCAGTACTTGGATAGGTGACCTCCTGAGACCTCCAGATGCTGTTGGTGTCTAGGAGACGTCTTTCATACCCATGATTCAAGTCTTGGGCTTAAGACTTCCTGTTGTTCTGCCTGAAACGCTGGGTGATCCGTTTCCAAGGACCCTAAAGGCTACCAAGTACTCAAGGGCCCTTTGCGTAACCACTAAAGGACTTCACTTCCAAACTAGATGGTGACGACTTAGGTGGAACTAATAAGTGTCCAAGAGCTCCATTTCTTTTGACATTATGTACTGATCAAACGGACATACTACACAGCTGACATAGTGGACAACAATACGTTTCAGGCGAGATTTCATAAGGTCAGGGCCATTGGCCTACCCCTAGCATTCAGGAAGAACCTGTCGGATAGTTACTAAGAATGGGAATGCGGTCACAACAGACCACATTTGCTTTGTTTTTACCTTTGGGACGTTACCCATAGATCCTTGGACCTTTTTTGCCCCCTTAGGTTCTGTGGTGGTTTCCCAACAATCATATAGCTAACCCAACTCTTGAGGACAGGTGGCATCTTGCTTAAGGTGTACAGCTACAAAAGAGGCTGGGTGGGTGTGTGTGTGTGTGTGTGCGCACATGTGGGACTGGCCTCCTACCTTCTGAGGGACGATTAACAAGCTTTCACTTGGTGGACAGGTGTACATGCAGGTGTTCTAGATGACTGAGTGTCCTGTCTATATTCTAGTTCTTTTGGGATTAATTGATGCAGCTTCTACTCTCTGTCTAGCAAGGGGAGAGGGACTGACAATGAACAGACCTGTTGGTCAGCTTGCATTATTGTCCCCAACAAATGGGTTCAATCAAGCCTATCTTCAAAGCAGTGATGTTACATTCCATTTATTTGAAAGGGCTAGGAGTCTGGCAGTTGAACATCACACACATTGAACAGATCAGAGGCATTGGTCTCCTTCCTTTTGCTCATGTATTGCTCTTACATGACCAGGAAAGCCCCAGGTGAAGCAAACTACCAGACCGTTCAGAGATTTGCTCAGAATCCTCCCACCAAGAAGTAAGTCTCTTCTATGCGAAGTCCAAGGGTTTGTATAAATGTAGGAACAAATGACAAATTTTTAAGTAATCTGTATTTTTCCTAACACAAACCCCAAGGTCTTTACATAAATGGCCCACCTTTAGCCAAAGCTCATTCCGCTCCCTGGGCCAAAAGATAAAGATTGACTGGATGACAATGGTAGCCAGCGACCAATATCCACCTTGTTATTAGTTATAACACTTGCACTTATAGTAAATCCCCTATGTAAAGAACTCAGGTTTGTATTTTAGAAAACATAAATTACTTAAATTTGTCAAATTAATTCGTGCTTTATAACCCATTATGATAAGTCATATTCCAGGTAGATCTGTAGTTGCACCATTATTCAAAAAAGAATGTACACTATCTGTCCAGCTGACTACTTAGCACAGCTCTTACCTCCACACACATTCCATTATTGTGTTCATGACCTGTATTCTTAAACACTTTTTTTTCTACTTTCTTACCTAGAACCACAGATTGGGGTGTGTGTTTAATTTTTTTTTGCTCAGTACCCCAGTTTGCATTATCGGCAGTTAATTTTCTAATTCCTATGCAATTTTTAGCTTTTATCCAAATTAAAAATAGGATACAAAAAACCTGCAGACTACCATTTTGATATTTATTTAAAGTATAATACAATTAACAAAAACTGTATAATGTATACAAATATTATTGCAACTATTAGAATTTGGAGAAATAAACCATAAGCAAGATTCCAACGCTTTATTCTTCTGGAAAAAAATATACACTGTACAGTCGATAAACCAGTACTGACTGAGTTAAGAGCCGTAGCTTTGAGCAAAACACAATATGTACCATATGAGATCCTTAGAGGAAAGAAAGAAAAAAAAAAAAAAATCAACAAAGACTCTTAGCCTTATGGTTCCACTTCTCATGGCTCAAGGAAACCATATGAACTCCAAAAATATAAATAAAACAAAACCAACGTTACAGTATATGCATGTCACCATGGTCACAGGAGTTAACATTTTAATAACCTTTCCTCATCAGATAAGATTTTTCAACATAATTATCACTAGCTGTCTGGGATATTGATAAAATGGAAGTCATGTGGTCAATACATAAAAATTATATACTGTAGATCATTACCACGGTTGATATTTGGACAGGATTTACGAAGTTAAAAACTGACTTTTGTAATGCCACTGTTTTTGCAAACAATACGATACTTGGCAATGTAATAAAGAATTGACCTGCCCTTTAAAAAATCACAGAATTGTAAAGCACAGGTTAATCCCTTGTACACTGCATTCTCAATCACAGCCAAAATATATTTTTCCTATTGAACTCACTGTAGTTTGCAAGATGAATGTCACGTAACTACAAAAGCCTTACGAAGGATCCCTGAACAAAAGCTCAACTAGAAACTACAGCAACATAATCAATAAGGTGGTCTGTAGGGAGAAAACTATGCTGTTAAAACAAAATACTGGTTTATTTTCACATAAAAAAGAGAGATGATTCCTTCAAATCGCAGATGATAAAAGCATGAAATGACAATGAATAAAAATGACATGAAATAATTTAGTCACTAAAATCACCACTGCTGAAATTAATGAAATGAATATGAAGCCTGCCGAACTGGCAGTAGCAACTTGAAGTACATTTGGACCATCACTTAGAAGACAGGAAAACACATTTTTTTTCTTTCTTAATTACTTCAGATACCAATAATTTCATTATTGGTTACAGTTTGTGAAATATAAAGTAATAAAGTTTGTAATACAACCAGGCTCTTTTCATAGTCACTGGGATGTGGAACTTTTTTCTTTTTACACAACGTTAACATTTTCAGGAACAACCATTGTCTTGCACTATTAGTAGCTGTCAACCCAGCATTGTTCAGTTATTCACTAGGATATCACATATCCACCTTGGAACACTTCACAGCTCAATATTTACAATATAAAAACTCCACTGTACATTTTCACCTCGGCAACATTCAACATCCATAAACTAGTTTCTCATGTCTATTAGGAATATTCACCATTAGTTTATTCAAAGAGTTCTGGCGATGCTTGTCTTGACAAACTTCGTGTAACTCTTACTCCTGGCGATGTTTGAGTTCCTACACTTTTCAGTTCTACTGATGCTGTGAGAAGTGCTTCCAGTTCCCTTGGTGAGACTAGTGGCTTGTCCCTTGGCTTCATTCCATCACGTCCACTATTTCCTTAATGTTCAAAATCAAATGAAAGTGTTAAGTGGAAAAAATCTACACTGCATTAAGCACCTACTTCTATGAAAAATACTTCATCTCAAGGCTTCTTAGAATTATTCTTGGTTTATTATACTAGTACAGTAGTCTGAAAAAGTCATTTGTGTGATGTGGCTGAAACAGTTATGTGAGTGGCTTCACGTACAAGACCCCGTTCTGCATTACATTAAAATTTTAATATTGATGCAAAACATCATGAAAACAATATTGACTGAAGTATAAACAAAATTTTTGTATGTCCTTACTTTTTAAAAGTAGGAAATGCCTTGAACAGCACAGAAATGGTTTTTGAGGAAACAAGGCAAAAAATAAATTTTTTTTCCAAAATTCCTTATATCATGAAGGTCTTCACCACCTACCTTCTATACAACCAAGTAATGCACTAGTAAAATGCTAACTACACACCAGTTCACACAAAAATTTGTACTGTGTTGAGTTGTGAGGTATACATTAAAGCTTCATCTGTTTATGAATGATGAAACACATCTTACATATAGAGAACAATATGACCATGTAACCAGTGAGATATAATGAGATATAAAGACCACAAGCTGTACCCTAAATTCATAAGACAATTAGGTCTTATTTTAACGATAATTTATATGTAATGACTAAAGGTAAGCAAATTTCAATGACAAATCTAAATAATAAATTCAAACCAGTATACTACTATTTATGTGCAATTTAGTAAAGTGAATACATAGAAATATGGTCAAAAACTAAAACTGACAGTTACTGATAACATTCAAATAGCTGCCAGTCATACTGTCAAAAGAAAATACCTTTTTAATACCAAATCTCATTTACATAACATTGGTACCTACTGAAAATATCTGCTTTTCTTACATGGTATTAAAGTTTCAATATTGTTCATCAAAATCCTAAGTATAAAATTAACATAAGTAAGCATTCTTAATGCATGGTTTTAAATGCAAAAAAACATACTAAATGTTATCTAAGGAATTACCATTCTACCAACAGACAACAATCAGATAAAATTAAAACTGAGAAGACAACAACTAAATGGAAAAGCTATTAATTCTGCAGATGACTATCATATAATTATGAAAATTGTCTTAAAATTGTACAGATATATACCCATGGATTATATTCTACAACAATCACTCAATGAACTGTACAAAATAAAGGCACTATGAGAGAAAGAGAAAGGAGAGAGACTTGGTGCTACCTTTTTTCTCTGAGCATGTTCCCAGCAATGTGTATGATAAAATATGTGGTAAGTACCTAAGATTAGAAATATACCATATCTTTGGTTGTATCAATTTTGTTCTCATACAAACAATGCCCTTAAATCCGCTTGTCAAGTTAATGGCAAACATTCCCTGAAATTCATTTTGTCTGTCTTCCATTAACACCTGGTAGTGTAAAAGGATTTTTTTTTTTTAACCTTTAAGCATAGACTTAGACCTGGTGAGAACAGGGCCTCCAAACTTCGACCTCGTCATAATAGTATATGTTGTCAGCACAGAGGACACGCAGCTCCATGCCAAGCGAACCCAACGACTGGATCTAGAGCCTGTCAGAAATTTTGTGGTAATAGGTTTCTCCGTTCCAAAAAGATTTGATATGTCTCTGATTCATAAGGATTTACAATAATGCCTTCCTGTTGCTTTCAACTCGACTAAGTAAAATTGCTACAATTGGACTCAAAATTCCGAATAACCACAATCATCAGCAAATTGAAATTACTCTCCTTCAGAAAATCAATGTGCACATTCTAGAAAAGTGGCAAATACATACGTAATTCTGTTTTTAACATCTACAATGATCAAAAGTTTCCCACGCTGAAACTAAGCCTTGAAGTATGTCACCTAACAGCATGTTTCATGCAGCTGTTAAGAAGCAAATTACAAAAGGGAAAAAAATAAGCAAATGTATACTAGACTTTAATTATTAATAAAAAGTTAAGCGGGATATTTTACATTTATTTCTCTTACTAATGTCACCATCTATTCATGTAAGACAAGATATATTTTTCAAAAATTGAACTGACCTCAGCAGAGTATTTCATACACAGCTTAAACAGGTGTCAGCAAGCTATTCTAAAAATGAATACGTCGAAATAAATTTATCTAAAATGAGGGTCTTTATCCTTTTGAAGATATCTCTTTAGATTTACAGATATGGCACTCAGTAATACACAATGAAAAATAGATGGTACATACGAAAGAGAAAAGAACGCAAGTTCTAGGGGTGTGAAGCTACGGAATTCATTTCATAACCAAGGAAAAAACCTGTTGCATATTGGAACATGCACCTGAGTACACTAATGGCCTTGCTGCTCTTAACTGACCAAAGTAATATTGCCCTGATAAACTTCAAATACTCAACTATAGTGTTTTCTAAGCAAGTGCTTTGTCACGTAAAACCACAGTACAGTAAAACCTCACTTTAACGGACCAGGAGCCAATGGACATCAGATTTAATGGACAAAATCTGGCCAAGGCTAGAGGCTGCTGCTGTTTACATTTACTTTTTACTTGAGCACCAACTTCAGCATGTGTGCAAAATTGGAACTTGCCGTATATTTCTGTGTATAAGACAACCTTTAGATAAGTTAAAAATTATGGCAAATTTTAATGAATTTATCTCATATCTTTAGTATAAAATATGAGACAACTGCTAAATTACAAAACCATCTGTGTATAGGCTAGTTTTTGCAACAAAGGTATCTTAAGAAATATTGGTTATGTAAAAATGCTCTTTTACTGATTGTATCCTTAGAAATTCAAAATAAATGAAATAAAGCTGATTCTATATCGTGTTTTTCCTACACGTCGCCTACAATGAAAACACTGTTTTGTTTACGTCTCATCGCCAATCACAAAGAACCCCTAACAATACAATACTGTATGATAATTATTGTCTGCATGACTGTATTGTTCTAAACAGTTATTTACCACCAAAATAATAATGAATTTTCAATAAAAAATTAATAATATGTTACCCTAAATGTTATTACTACTGTAATTACACTACCATTAAAATTTCTAAAAGGTTACCGAAAGATAAAGGCTGCTGTGAGCGCAACCAACACTTGATGTTTACATTTTGTCAGCTGGCCTTGCATAGATAAAAGTAAAAATGGCTTTATTACGTTTACCTTTCATCGCCAATCACAAACAACGAAACGATAATGATAATTCTTGTTTGTATAATATGACTGATTTGTTCTAAAGCTATTTACCACCAGATTAATGGTGAATTTTTAATGAAAAATTATTATGTTGTTATCCTAAATGCTATTACTACCATAAGGACGCTACCATTAAAATTTCTGAAAGGTTACCAAAAGACGAAGGTTGCTGTGATAGCAACCAAAACCCGATGTTTACATTTTGTCAGCTGGCCTCGCATAGATAAAAGATTTTATTGATATGGACTTATTCCTCGAACAGGCTATTTATTATGAAACTATGCCAACAATATACATGGTAAAAATGGTTTTATTACGTTTACGTTTCATTGCCAATCACAAATAACATGATAATGTACGATAATTATCGTTCGTATGACTGAATTGTTCTAGTTATTTACCACCAAAATGATGAATTATTAATGAAAAATGAATAGTGTATTATGTTATCCTAAATTTTATTACAATCATAATTACACTATCATTAAAATTTTCCCTAAATTTTATTACAACCATAATTACACTATCATTAAAATTTTTACTAAATTTTATTACAACCATAATTACACTATCATTAAAATTTTTGAGAGGTTACCAAAAGATAAAGGTTGCTGTGAGTGCAACGATAACACGATGTTTGCATTTTGTCAGCTGGCCTCACATAGATAAAACTTGATTTCATTGATATGGAATTATTCCTCAAATAGGCTATTTATTATGAAGATATGCCAATAATATATAAGGTAAAAATGGTTTTATTACCTTTATTATCAGTTTATTTCATAAAGTGAATCTTTTCTTATGTCAGTGGTTATCGCACCTAGGCCAAGGCTAGCCTACTGATAAACATCACTTGGAACATGAAATAAACAATGCTTCACTTCAATGGGACAACCAATCCCCCCTTATTAGTCCACTTAAGCAAGGTTTCACTGTACTATGACGTGCACATTTTCTAATAAAAATATACTAGCACAACGCTGTATACTACTGATGAAGCTAATACCTTGACAATTCTAAAACAAGCTACTGTTATAAAGCTAAATTATTGAGAAACCCATTAGAAATTACCATATTTCCCTTGTACTGAGTTATTTTTTCTTCTTGAAAGCAGTCTCAGAAATTTGCCTTGCATCCTCGAGGACAAAGGTTACATTTTTCATAGGCTAATCCTAACCTCTGAGGAAGGTTACCTTTGCTAGACAGTAACCAAACCTCAAAAGTATAACAAAAACTACCTGTAATCTCACTCCAGTATGACTTTCATAAATCATAAATGTTCATGTGCTACTTCTAAAACTGGTAACAATATGCAAAATATTGCCAAGTTTTGAAGATGAAAACGTTTTTCATATTTGCAATATCTACTGCATGGAGTTTAACGTTATTCTATCTGGGATATATTTATATGGTGTTTTTGCGTTCAGTGCAATAAAATATTTTGTATTTATATTTCATATAGTGGTGTTTAATTTTCCTTGCGGCATAAACCTACATTTATTACTATCAAAATCTTCCAATACTGCACAGCTGTAAACCTAGAAAACTTATGAAACAGCTCAGCAGTTTATATAAACATTACTTTGAAAACTGTTCAAAATTTTTCCAGTTTGCTGGTATGTCAGTGTGAGAAACATTAATTTTAAATATTAAAAGCAATGAACTTGAAAAATCTTACTAGTATTTTTATAGGATATACTAAAACACAACAATAACCAATATAGTGTACCAGCCACTGCCACGCTACTGCAACGAATTGAAACAGTTTAATGCGCACAACACAATACATTAAGCTGTGACCTTGTGAATGTGGTGCAACTGCATTTTTATGTTTGTCCTAAAAATTCTGTTGGTCAAAACTGGGGGGTGTCTTCAATGCTGGGAAATCCAGTATAAGCTATTTTATGCATTTAATATTGACAAACACAAGTACTGAATATAAATATCCAAAAACAAACTTTAAAAAAGGAGCAAGGCAACTATTATACTTATCCAACATACAGTGTTTGCAAATAAAATGTATTTTAATTACTATTAATTTTAAAAAGAAACAAAACTGTATCAAAGCATATGGCAACTAAGGAAGAGATAAAATTTATATATATAAAAAATCTGAGTAAACAAACAACAGGAAGACATGTAAATCAATGTAAATTACTTTATTTCGCTCTTTACTTCTAAACAAACATTAAAAAATTAATCTTGAAAATAATAAAATATAAGAAACTATGATACATTTTTCTGTACATGCTTTTACCAGGTTATATATCAATTACCAGGCATGTTTTAACATCATGAGAAATGGTTGTGTGGCAAAAAAAATTTTTTTTTTTTTTTTTTTTTTGCAAAACATGTTCAGCAGAAAACCTCCAACCAACAGTTTTCAAATAATGGGACTCACAAAATTGCCAACCAACTTCAAATACAAATGCCAATAGCTGAAATGGTACAACTACCTCCATCTAAGATGACAACCAAAGCCCCCAAAAGACATTCAGAACCAAGTTCAGAAATTTCCAACCAACCAAAAGGAACAATATCTTGCCACTGAACTGCACTCGACTCTAACCATCAGCAACTTTGAAAAGCAAGATTAGAACTGAAAAAACACCATAACACCAATACCTCAACAACTTTCACGTCAAAGGCATTGAAATATCAACATCATGGTGAATTACCAGTTATTCTAATCACAACAACATGTACTTCATGGACAGATTGCTACAAATATATCACATGGGTTACTAACAACAGAAATAAAAGACAACCACACAAACTTTTACCTCATGTTAAAACATTACATAATGAATTGGGAAAAAAAAAATGCAAAATGATACTTTTCATTTAAGAAAATTTAGGATTAGGAAACAATGGAAATTTCTCTTACCTTTGACTTGGTGTTGTGGCTGTGCTGGAGGAGGTACATAAGATGATGCAGGAGGGGAATAATAAACAGTTGCATCATTGGAATCTTCATTTTCAGAAGAATCAAACATCTGAGGTGATCCAACACTTGAGGAACTATTTGAAAGAATATCAGTTTCACCATCTGATGATGACAATCTTTCTGCTCTTCTTCTCATGACAGCTTCCATGGCTGGTGTGAACTCAGATGGTATATCTTCGTATGTAGGACTACTTCTACTGCTGTAACAAGTACTGAAAACAAAAATACAAATCAAAACTTTTATCAATCACATTAACCCGTTTCATTCACAACCCTGTATTGATGCAGTTAGTGACAGACAACTTGCAATTTCAACATGAAAGCTATACAGATAATATGGCAATTACTAATCTACACCTGTAATATTATGATTGTTTTGATATGCTACCATCTTAGATGCAGTAAATTTTTAAATAAACCACCTAATTTGAATGTCAAAGTGTAAAGTACATGATAGTTTAGGTTATGTACTATGTGAGATAGTACATCTAAATATTCAAGTGCAGAATATAATATAGGGACTTTGTTACCTCTCAAAAAGCATCTTAAAATTAGGTGCTATTGTATTTACCATTTTCATTTATTCAAGTACCCATTGAAAACACTAACTTTCAAATCCCTTCTTGTACATACCTGTGATGTCTGTGTCGTTTTTGGCATACAGGTGGTGACGCACTTTTTTCTCTTATTTTGTTCATAATTTCTATCATTTGAGGAGTAGGATTGTCCAGCGAGGTATCTTTAATAACAAGTCTTTTTGGTCGTTGGTTTTGTTTCCGTGCTTCCATTTTCATAACCTCTTTTTCAATCATTAGTTCCTCTGTGTCCATATATGCAAATTCAGGTTGACTAGGCTTGCTCAAACTTATGCCAATGAGGGAATCTCGTGGACATGTTCTAGTGTGCACTCTGTAGATATTGGTGATAAAAATTTTGAATAAATGCTGGGAAGATAACAAACAAGTTATCTCAGTGTTACTTGGAGAAAATGCAACCAACTTTTTTTGGGGTTTCTCCTTATAAAGTATTCTCAAAACTGCCAACTGGATTTCAACAATCATGCAATTTATAACAACACTATCAAATACTCAACATACGAAGCAATAGCTTACAACTGCCAAAAATTTTTTCTTAAATCTTTATACTAAACAAATAATTACCATAGACTGGTAAGATCTATTTTCAAGCCAAGTAACTGCAGAATGCAGTAATTACAATAACTTTTTTTGGTAGGAAAACCTGTTCTGTACACCTACCTGTTATTTCTAGGTCTACAAGGGGACATATGTGATGTTCTCATCATCTTCTTAGGGGTATACTCTGCAATGTTTTCCTCCTCTTCGGAGCGCCTTTTAGTAGATTTCTGGAAGTAAAATTTCCATGGGGGTTAGCAAAACTTCCCTTGTAACTTTTACATAAGGAAAACTGTGAAACCTATGATGGAACAATTCATTTGTTACAAACTGAAACAAAACATGGGTTATGCTAACACCCATGAAAATTGTAACCTCCTATATAGGTATCAAAAAATAAAAAATAAAAAATGCTGACAATTAACTTTATTGGTAGTAAAGTTGCTACAATTAAAACAGAAATCTTTGTATCCAAAAATAATCAAGAGCCTTGAAAGCACCTCTTCATACTCATGGAATGAAAATATACCAACAAAATGGCACAAAGAACACATTATCAAAAGGTTTAATCCAGTTAAATTTAATAAGCATATACAATAAAAACAAAAATTGTACAAAATGCTAGCTCAAATACGTGTTTAATACAAAACTCGTAAAGTAACGCCACTTACGTTAGTATCTAGGCACTGGCATTAACATAAAAATGCAAGTGTACCAAAATTACATGGATCAAAGCTTGAAAATTTGTTTCTCTTATGTGACTGAACTGGCATTAGAAAATGCCCAAGTTAAGCAAACATAACCATCTACCCCTAGATGAGATTACCATTAACTTGAGGTGTTACTTCTGCAGTAACTAGTATCATCTGTACTTGTAGAAATCTATGTTTTTTTTTTCATTAGAGCTATCATCTGAGGAGTAGGATTACCAACAGGAATTCCCTTATATGTTTTGGGGGGACTCTCCTCCATTACCTCTTCTGCTGGTTTAGCTTGCCCCCTTTTTCCCCTAACCCTTCCCTTGGGTAAATTGGCACTATTTTGTTGATTCTCTTCATTGTTTTTTCTTCCAACAACAGGGTTTCTATTTTTTGAACCTGTTCGCCTCTGCTTTGGTAAGCTACTCTGCACATCTTCATCTTCCTCGGACATATATTCACCACTATCCCGCTTGCTTACCTTACGGTCCAGGCGAGACTTGGGTTTTCTAGATGTTGGCACAGGAGTCGCTGACATAAACACTAATTTACCGTCGTCTCTGTAACCCCGTGCTTTCAACCCATTGCGCAATATGCAGCGGCATTTCTCATAATCTGGCTTTTCATCGAAGGCCAAATTAACTACATATTCTAAATATTCTTGAAGACCTGCATGAACATAAAGATGATAAGTACTTGTATACTCACATGAAATCCCTTAAATATTATTACTTATACTGTACATACTATACTAACTTGAAGCTTTATATTGATAATGTAGGCAATAAATAACAAATGTTTGATTATATAACCACATGGCTTATTATTTACCTTGTGGCTTGGTATCTGGGAAACACTTGTCCATAAATGAAGAGATGTCTTCCATAAAACCTCTTTTCTGTGCAGCTACATAGTTACAATCCTGAAGATTATCCTCCCAAGGTAGGCGAGAACAAAGCCATTGAGTCATGTTATAACCCAAGATCTCCAAATCCCCTCGACGAGAGTGAGCTACAAAGAAAAACGCAACAATGATTTTTGAAATATATAAATTTCCCTCAAGCAGAACGAGCTAAAACTATACAGCCAAAGCAACCAACCACTGCAATACTGCTTACTATATCTCCAGTTTACTTTACATACATGTTAGAAGAAAATGCAACTCACCACCAATATGGGCATCACGAGATGTAAATTCTATAGTACCATCATGAGCTTTGCGCTGGTCATACTTGTATTCTTTGTGCTTGCCGTCATTAGCATAACGACATGCTAAACCAAAGTCCACGAGGTAAACTTGATTTTGGGTACCAGGCTGATAGCCAACCAACAAGTTGGAAGCCTTTATATCTGCATGAATGTACTCTTTACTATGTATGTATTCCAGTACATCCAACTGAAATAGAAAATAAAAAATTAAATATAGTGGGACTACAAAAAACCACTTTTATTTTTTCCTCTCAGTTAAATTCTAAATTCTTATTTTTGGTCCAATTCTTTGTCGGAAACAACCACAAACAAATAGCTTTATGGTTAAAAAAACTTACAATTTGAATTCCAACTTGATAGACAGTTTTGAATGAAAACCTCTTGCTATGTTGCTCCAGGATCTTCTGTAAGTCACTGCCAAAGCGTTCCATCACCATAAAACGATAACGCTGACCTTTGAATTCAAAAGACCCTGAGCCTAAATATTTGGGCATTCCCAATGCTTTAAGCTTCTTCTCTTTCTTCCAGGCCTCTATGTGTTCTGGTCTTGCAACTCTCATGTAACAATGCATTTCAGCAAACAATGGACCATTAGTATGTGGCTCAACTTTGATAACATAGTCAGCCTCATTACCCACAGGATTGACAGTGTCCTTTGAAGCCAAGTAGATTTCACCAAAACCTCCTACACCTGTTAAAAAAATACATATATAAAATAAAATTAGTATAGTACTTAATTTTCATGTTTAACCCTAAACATGAACCTCCCAGCAAATTCCACTGCAGCATAGTGTACTTCCATAATTTAATTACTGTAGAGTGACAGCCATGAACAATGCAAGAAATATTAACTCACCTATACTGCACCCAATTTTCCACTGTTGTTTTGCAACGTCTGTAACAACCACCCCGGGGGTGATTGGATCTGGGAGTTTGAAACCATTGGCAGCCACCCGTTTCTTGGGTGCTCCTTTGGACCCACTTTTGTTGCCTGTGCCAGCCTTGCGTGGAGCCATGACTGCTTGGGCTAAGTTAAGTAGATGTCCAGCACGGAAGAACTCCTTCCCACCTCGTTTAGTTTAGTAGCACCAAGTCTCTCTCACTTGCTCTCTCTCAGATCTTCAACAAGAAGGAAAAAACTTACATTAACACTGACAGAAAATACTACTAGTACAACTACAAACCTGGATGACCTTACATAACACTGAAATGAATAATCCAATGTTAATTAAGGTAATTAAATACTGAAGAAAAGCAGATTACATATGTTACAAAGTGCAAAATCTTCGCGAATGGCCTTTTATCCAATAAATACTTGCTCTTACATGACAATGAAATGAATAATCCAATGTTAACTAAGCTAATTAAATACTGAAAAACAAATGGCAATTATTACAATACATTCCTCTCTTTTTTTGCAGGCATTCAACTAAACGGAAACTAATAATATCCCAAAAATTAAAACATAGTATAATGCAACTCGGGCATACAACATATTATGCTTTGCTGATAAATACAATTGACCCTTGGTATTAGTGGGGGATGTGTACAACCCCACCCCCCGCCCCCAGCTAAAATCCAAGAATATTTGACACCCATCTAAAAATTCTTATAACTGCCTATTTTGATCATTCAAAACTCTTAAAATACTTATATTTGAGTATTTTAATAGTTTTATCACAAAAAAATGCATTGTCATGAAAATACAGTATATAATTAATATTTCTTTATAAAAAATAACGCAAATAGGCGAATTTTCCGTGAATTATGTGTATGTACGTTCCACACAAAAATCCTTGAATGGGTAAAGCCATGAATCTGGAACTGCAAGTAGGACGGGATCCACCGTGTAATATTTTACTTTGTTTATTGGTGATAAAATCCTACCAATAAAATACACAACTGGCATTACAGTACAGCATATTGTTATCTATTAAGAAGCAAAAATTTTTATAGGAAAATTAAGATTTCTCAAGAATTTTTTAAAGCAAAAACATCCACCGAATATTTAACATAAAGCATAACCTTTTCATAAATTAGACAAGTTTCAAAGGTAAACGTATCTGATTTTCCTTCAAGATTTTTATCTTTTCCATATTTCATTAATTTTTATGCAGACCAGTACTTATAGAACCAATTACAAATCATATCTATCATCTTACACCCCATTCTTATTCTGAAAGCACTTAAAATCTGTCAATGGTGTATAAAATAACACATGTGAGCCATCATTTACTTAACATAAATATCAATTACCATAATATACCAATAAATAATGTTTGGATCTGATTGTGTTTTAGAATAACTCAAACCTTCTGTGACTGGCAATCACATTACCTCTATAAGGCAAGCCTGATGTTGCATGGCCATGCCATAATTATTGCCAAACCAAAATGGCAATGAACATAATGTACATTTCAGAAGTTGCCACTTCTACCTGATTTGATTTGTAAAACCTTGACCTATGGTGGGACATTGTGTAGATGTGGGGGAAACATTGCCACATCATCCTTATACCAGGTCAGACAGGGTAAACAGCTTGACACTACTGTTCTATGCCTAACTGTGAAAAAACAAAAATGAGCAAAAGAACTGAAACTCGATGACAAGTAACGGATGAGTTAGTTTAAATTTTTTTTTTTTTTTTCAGCAAATGAAGAATATTCAGACCAGACTCACTGATGAAAATATATGACACATTGCACACACACACACACACACAAAAACCTATTATTGGGCCCTCAAGTGATGGTAGATTGAAAATTAAGTTGGCCTTGTCCCAGAAAAGTCTCTTCTGGTCAGCCTGTGGGAGGGATAAGCAGGATTTTATGATTGGAATAAAAGAACCCCAAATTGTGAGGTGCAGATTAACTGCAGTCCAATTATAAGTCAGGAAGAAGTTTGGCAAAATAGCTTTGACAGCCATGTTCATAGTCATTTTGGTTTGACTGTAAGAACCTGCCCTTGCAGTCATGAATATTGTCTTAAATGAAATTCTTAGCTTGCCAAATTAATTTGCTTTACCACTAGTTTATACACATTCTTTACTATCATGGCAACTCCTAAGGAATCTACAAGTCTTTCACAGGACTTGTGAACAAACTGATTAGCCTACTCTATTCTCATGAAAGTCAAGGGCACTATCAACTGATCCACCCAGGTCAAAAGAAGATGGACCTTAAGTACTTTCACAGTAGTGTATCCGAGGATTTACCTCAACAGGCTGCACACCTTGCATACCAGCAGCTTCATCCTTACCTTCCTGAACCAACAGTGACTCAATCGATGGAATTTTAATTGAATTACCCCTTTTGAGTGATTGTGTTAATTCTCTTAAAGTACAGTGGTTTATGTAATGGCTGGTGTTGGGGAACTTTTCTTCAGAGGTTCATTGCTGACCGTAGTTTCAAGCAAGAATGTGTAAATCCATGATCTTAGTATTTTCTGTAGCATTATTCCCATTTATGCAATTCTATCAACTTTACATACCATACAATGTGGTGTATGATCTGATTACAGTATACTGTATTTATTTCCCAGTAAAATCTATGCAAAGACCAAACACTACACCCAAGTCATATAAATATAATTGTTTCTTCAAGAAGGGGAAACAATATAACCACAACCATAACATTAAAATAACAGATTTCTAACATATATACTCACAGAAATGGCCTCCTGGGCATTGAGAAGTTGGTCACCTGACAAAAACAAGCTTTGGGCTAAATATAAGTGACCAAAATATACTGTAATTTGAGTAGAAATTATACCTTGTGGTGGTGGAAATAAATCAAAACAACTGCAAGAACAAAAACACCAAAGAGGCAAAGTGCCTTAACACACTTTGGGGAGACAAAAGGAGCAACCTAATCATTGAGAACATTACACCAGAAGGGGGCAAATCAGGCCCAAGCTTTAGCAAATGCTGCGCAACATTCTTTTGAAAGGCAATTAAGCATAGGGTAATTTAAACGCTAAAACCCTCCATAATTAGTTAGAAATAACTTGAAGAAAGTCTACACAGGATAAGGTTAAATTACCATGACTTTGCACCACATCTGAAGCCCAAATTCGTATCCAGAAAACAAATACACATCTTCAACTCAAGAAGAATATATATATATATATATATATATATATATATATATATATATATATATATATATATATATATATATATATATATATATATATATTGGCTCGACTAACTGATTGGTGAAAAATTAACATTTAGAATATTAAATGCCCTAATGGTTATATGGCTAGTCCGCTACATAAGTAAGTTGAAACACTTTCTAAGCAAACCTAGACCAGGCCTACCTCAGGAAATAAGACCTAGGGTAAATGTCCACATTTTTAATTCTAAGCTAACGTAAAAGTCGTGAAAAATGGGTGGAAACTATAACAGCCAAAACAAGTGAAACTTCCGCCATAACCCAGCCTAGGTAAAACCATAGACTAAGTTCATTGATCTCCCTTAGCCTAAGTGCGAGTAGAACAACTTTTGTTATGCTGCCCACATCATTAAATCTGTCTTACAATATGCACATTAAAAAATTAAACGCAAATTAACCACATGCAAACGTCGAATGCACATGAGATCGGTTACGTGACAAGAGCGATTTTGAAAAAATATGCAAGCCCTGGGATTGGCCTTGGCTGAGCGACTGCTGGCCACCATAAGTACGGTACACTAGATGTGGCAGCGCCGCAACATATGATGATCTATTTCCATGTATTTTCCCTTGTTCGGGAATAAAATTTGCTTACCAAACACAACTAATGAAAATAAACTGTGCCGATATCACTTATGAATGCACCGAAATGTGGGAAATGAAGCACAGCACTTGAGTTTCAAATTGAAGAGAAACCAGGACGTTATCATGCAGGCATCGGCATCTGCCTCGACCTGCGTCCACAAGACGCCTCCTTCAATAACACTTTTCACCAACATTTCACTACTAAAATTAGAGAATTTCACTGCAAAACCCTTCTTCGGCACTTACTTTTACTTATAGTAGTGTCAAAGGCGTCATATCACTCCTAGAATATAAAAGTTTTTGTCTCAAAGACGACACCATCCCTCCCAACGTACCCTCCACAACAATGGCGGGAACGACTGAGCATCGGTTTGCGCACAAGCTCCGCCTACCTTCTCCTCTATATCCTATAAATGTCCGATTTTCATCACTTTGCTGCCTTACTGCGCGCAGGAACGACAAATTCAAGAGCGTGAACAATGTTATGAAATAAAAGCACGTGCAACAACATGATCCAACAAACCGATACACGAGATATTTGCGAGGATTAATTTTTGCCTAATGTGGGCACAGTCTTTTCAGCAGCATTCTACTGCAGAGAAAACCGCAATTTTTAGGGTAAAGTTAGCCAGTACGATTGAGCATCCGCTGTGTTCATAACATCGAGTGCTACTATGAAATTTAATCCTTATAAATTTAAGGTCTCCTTTAGTTTTTTTTTCAAATTGACTAGCCTAACCGTTTATCTGCGGTTATTTCCGTGACCAATTCCTTTTCTTCAAAGCTGTTTACACACTCGCACACAATTATAATATGCTCTGCCGTCGTCCGTTCGGTGAAACTAATATAGTTAAATCTGGGGGAAAAAATAGTCTGGGTGACTACAGTCTACAGGCGTCCCTTGAAGATTCATGGAGGGCGTGAGCCCAGCGACCCTTTCTTGAAATTTCACATGCAACACCTTAAGCCATCCGATGTACTATAATATCGTGGTCGTTAACTTTATCGCTACCAAGTAATAAAGGAAGGATGGGGGCCGCCGGATGAGCATGCTCCTTTTAAAGACCACTGTGCCTTGAATAATACGCATGGCTCGGGGACAACGTTAAAACACCTTTTGGTGCCACCCCGCTAGCGGTATTGTGTGTGCTTGTGTACGTTATTTCTGGAAACAATAGCATCTGAAATTTCTCGCCATGGTACAGAGGTGGAAATACCTAATGGAACATTTCCCGTGTTGCTATGTATAAGGACGTGACAGCTTTGGGATGGCTTCTGAAATTGTTAAGATAAGCAAATTTTTGTTTAGATGAGGCTTCGTCATCGGCGTGAGTAACTTCTCTCCTTCTGGGCCAGCTTACAAGTTATGACTCAATTACTTGTCAGGTTATTCGTTTAGATTCAATTACAGGATGGACAATTTTCTCAATGCTTCTTAATTATCAAACCCACCTTTCCTATAAATAAGAAACCTGAGGTTATTTCTTTTACGACGTTTCTTTTCTTCTTAAACGAGTGCTTAGATGTTAATACCTACCTGCCGGAAAGGCGAGTGGCAATCCTGCGAGTACAATACAACCTACCATGTTCTGACATTTTCATAATCGCTGACGACCCTAACACACAACTTATAAATACGTACTATTCATAATGATAAAGGAGATGTTTGCAGATCCAATAAAAACCCTCAATAAAATGCCCATCAATTAATGAAGAAAGTTGAAAGACATCAATCAGGTACCAACGTTTCCAGTCATAAATATATAATATAAAGCTATACGGTAGCCCGTGTGGATTCGGACATTTCTAAATTACACAATGATTTCTTTACCTGCAGATTCGTGTAGTTTATCTTATCTGCGAGGACCAGGATATTACTCGCTGGAGTCAGTGAAAGCATCGATGTTACACCTGAGCTAAGAGACGAATGCAAGATCCCAGATCGTGTTAGAATTACGTCAGGTATTTGGGTCGCTGAAATGATTGCCAGGAGTTTGCCAAACTTTACTCAAATATGGTTACAAGGAGTTTTATAACTAAAAAAAATAGCAATAAAGAAGAGAGATTTAAAAAGTTAGAATTCATGAGAGAGAGAGAGAGAGAGAGAGAGAGAGAGAGAGAGAGAGAGAGAGAGAGAGAGAGAGAGAGAGAGAGAGAGGTTATTCACACTGGTCTTGCACAGTTGTTACAGGCCAACTACAATGCGGAAAGGGAAGGGGGACGGGGAGGGTTTAGGAGAATCCGATCCTCAACACGAATTGGAAAGTATGCACGATTCCTGGCCGCCATTTTGAGAGGACCACCTGTTTCGGTATAACGCGCATCATCTTTACATAATGGAAGCGATGAGAAATGTTCGGGTTAGTTCCCTTCCCTTCATATTGGTCAAAACACAGCTAAAATGCACTTCCCCTAACACACACACACACATAATATATATATATATATATATATATATATATATATATATATATATATATATATATATATATATAGGTTATATTATATAGTTTTGATCATACTATGAAGTCGGGTTTTGATCAAGTCTACTACATCCACCTCGTAGGACTAGATACGCCGTTGTTATTATTATTATTATTATTATTATTATGACCCAGAAGATGAAACCTATTCATACAGAACAAGCACACAGAAGCGACTAACTTGAAATTCAAGTTTCAAAAGAATACGATGTTCATTTGAAAAAAGTATCAGAAGGTAATACGAGTTAAGAGGTCAGTTAATAGAAGAGAAAAAATAATTTCATAAATAAATGAATAAATAAATAAATAAATAGATAAATAAATAGATAAAAATGTGAGTAAAATACAAGGAGAATTGTTCTAGGGCAGTAATGCATTGCATCTTCGCTTCAACTTTTGAGGTTCCAATTGCACAATATCCTAAGGAACACTCTTCTGCAGTTCAACTGTGTGAGGAATAAAGGACCTCTGGAATTGAGAAGTTCGACAGCGGGGCACATTTACTGCATACTGGTGTTGCTGTTCAACATATCCTGTCGCTCTCGGCAGGAAAAGAGGATCAGAGATAAATTATGAATGTGAAAGATCTGTTAAAAAACGACTTATGAAAAACAGACAAACAAGACCACTCATCGATAGTCCAAGTCAACAGAAACTTAATACCATGAACCACTATCTGAATGAGACAAGTATCTGGCAGAAGCAGACATCCACATCGGAGAACAGTATTCTTGCAAAAGGACAAATGACCGAAAACAGGTTACAATGATTTTATCACTTATAATTATATAAAGCCTTACGTCCATAAACCAACTTCGGTGCGGCATTTGCCGACACTTTTTATTAGATGTTTCTCAAATGTAAGATGTGCGTCCAAAGTCACACAGGTATAGTTAAACCTTCACACTCGTATTCCACGAGATCTACTAACAGCTGAATGACAAATTGTGGTTAAATCTTCCTATCTCAACTTTGGAATCTCCGTAGTTCTGACATTATGAAAGTTTTTCTTTGTTGAGCAGGCTGGCAATCTTTACATTATACCGTTGTTTAATTTGTCTTATTTGTTCTAACCAAGTTATTTCTAATTCATAGTTCATTCCTTATTCTTCAGCTTCCCTTATTAGAGCCCTTGGGCTCGGGACCTTTTACTTTTCCAACTGGGTTTGAACTTTAACAACAACAACAACAATAATAATAATAATAATAATAATAATAATAAAAATAATGACATTAGTCACCAAAATGTTGACAACTACGACTGCCCATTTGAAGAAAACACCTATGGTACATAGAGGTGTATGTGTTTGAATGTGTACATATAACTGTGATACCCACAATGCCCTCTAAGGCTTTGTAGTGACAAGGGTCACCAAGAAGTGTGAAGAGTTTGGGAAGTTGTGTGGGCATTGTGGTTATTACAATTACAAATGTATCTGGTGGAATGTTTTCCTTCAATTTTGAGTTAAGTATATCTTAGTTTAACCAGACAACTGAGCTGATTAACAGCTCTCCTAGGGCTGGCCCGAAGGATTAGGTTTATTTTACGTCGTTACGAACCAATTGGTTACCTAGCTACGGGACCTACAGCTTATTGTGGTATCCGAACCACATTATAGCGAGAAATGAATTTCTATCACCAGAAATAAATTCCTCCTATTCTTCATTGGCCGGTAGGGGATTCGAAATAATAGGGCTGAACATAGAGCAAATTCCACTTAATTCAGATTCTGAGACAAAAATGTTTGCTCATTGACCGTAACTTTTAATAAATAAACATAAACGGTCACTGCTAATGTTAGCCGGTTACAACGAGTTGGGAAGCAAGCGTGGACAGTGACACGTAGGCAAACATTACAAAAAAAAGAGATGAAGTCCAAGGGTTCAGTTATAAAAAAATCTGGATAATTAAAGTGGCGCTCTTTATTAGTAGGGAGTGTGAAAATGTGATTCTTACCTTCTGAGGTCTGTAAGGGCTCTGGATGATGACAACCTAATTTTGCAGACTGCGAATCGACTCAGCGCTAATGGCCTCGGCATATCAGGTGGCAGCTTGGTCCACCACCGGCAGGAGGAATTTCGCATTTAAATTAGGTTCGCGTGTCACGACGGGAAGATAGGCCTATCCTAATAAGAGTTCGATGACAACACTTTTACACTTGAGTTCAAATTACAGCCACCACCTGGCACTGTTAATCCGACGAGTTCAAACCACCACACTTCAAACACCAAGTCCCAGGCGACGAAAGTTTCAACAGGAACAACACCTTTCTGTCATGCACGGAGAGAAACGCACGAACGCAACCTTTACTCTAGTGAGGCTTGGGCTGTACTACGCATAGGAGCAGGACTCGCCAAGTTTTACAAGGGCGTTCGGCACTGAGAGGGGCCACCACAAGAGTAACCGTCTGGGGGACATAAACGAATACCCCCCATCCCGGCACCACCCTGGTATCCGAGCTTGGTAATAATGTTACTAAGGTGGAGAATATTTTACTAATGAAACAACGCACGAAAAAGCAAAATAATTTATTACTTTTGTCAATTTCAGTGATATTCAGTGCGATTAACATACAAAATCGTACACTTTCGAGTATTATAAGAGACATTAAGATGAAAGAGCTGGAGGTGTTCGGCACCTCAACCATGACGTCAATTACTGACTCGCGACCAATGAGAACGAAGGAGCGGACCGACATTTGGCGTTCCGTTCAACGGAGACCTTTGACTAGAATCTGGTGAGGTGTGAATAAGGAGGGAATGGGGGTTGCGGGGGGGGGGGATGGCAATGAACACAGGCTCTATTCGGTTGAACTTCGGGACGAAAACAAACTAGAGATCATCCTCACGGAAAGAATGATTTTTTCTCCTTCCCCACTTACCATCGTATGCTTTACTCAATATACGATTACGCTACAGAGCATTATTCAATATAATAATAGACAGAAGCAGCAATAACAGACGCTTTTGTTTTAACATTTAAGGCAATTACAATATATAATTACTTTTGTAGCTACAGGCTGACAGAGAGAGAGAGAGAGGTGGATGCTCATCGTTATGTAACAGCAGACCTCCGTGCTACCTACCAAGATGTAGGGGGAGAGGAAGAGAATCTTGAATGGACGGAAATTTATGGGGAGGAGAAGGGGGAGGGGGATTAAGAGGCAAAAAAAAAAAAAAAAAAAAAAAAAAAAAAAAAAAAAACACCTAGTGTTTCAATCAACTGTAGATTCGCAGAGGAGAGGAAAGTGAGAGAGGGAGTGGGGGAAGGGATTCCTTTATTATATAACACCTCATGTATGGGTAAAGGGGACACGGGTAGGGAGAACAGACCTACTGCTCATCTGTTAGCATCGAAACTTTTGAGTAGCAGTGCCTAAATGCTTACCGTTCGGATTATTATACACTAAGTATGAGTAAGTTCATGTTTGACTGTGCATAATCGATTTTGAAGCCACAAGTATACACAGGCTAACATATTGAATGTGCGCACTGTATGTATGTATGTATATATATATATATATATATATATATATATATATATATATATATATTATATAATATATATAAATACACACATACATATATATGAGTGTGTTTTATCTATTACATAACGGGTACTTACATGACGAATAGGAGGGGCAGACAGTCTGTTAAGTAGAAATTCAATCTTGCCCTCCTCCTCCCCCCCCAACCAAAATGGGAATTACATAACACCGTTCTTGCGTAACCAAAGATTTCCCATAGAGCTTGACACCCGAAGAAAAAAAAATTACGGAAGACTTATTGTTACTGTGTACCCAAACACTTGAATATTGATTGATTTTATAGGTAGTTACAAACAGGGCGGGGTTTATCATGGACAGACGTAATTAACGCAGAATGGTCTAAGGTCAGTGTATTGTCTACAACGGATTATCTATGGGTAAGTTAGTGAATTTTTCTCAGTGTTCTCTGAATTAAATTTAACTTCTGGAAGGAAGTGACAACAATAATATATAAATATATGTATATATACATACTGTATAATATATATATATATATATATATATATATATATATATATATATATATATATATATATATATTATATACAGTATGCACACACACACACACATATATATATATCTTAACCTCTCCACAACAATCGGCTCCTCCCCTGTAGTGAAACATTGCATCATGATTACATGATCACATGCCAAACCTAAGCTTCTTAATCGAACCGCATTCCACTCTATTAGTTGTGTATAGGGTGTGTGGAATGCATGGGACATGCCAACAGGGTGCGGGGTTTAAGATGTAGGTCCATGAAGCAGCATCCAGAATTGTGAGGTTGACAACTGAAATTATCTATCTATCTATATATAGACATAGATAGATAGATACAGGCAGAGTGCATACTTATACAAAGGGAGAGCGATATAAGATTAATCAATTATTAACTTAAACCAGAACATAGAAAGCAGTGTAATCAGAAAACTATTACATAATAACATCATACGCTTCCTGACAAAATGCACAAAAAATTAAATCACGAGAGAGAGAGAGAGAGAGAGAGAGAGAGAGAGAGAGAGAGAGAGAGAGAGAGAGAGATTCTACAATCATTTATCAAAATGGCGGATCATAACGATCTGATCTACGTGAGCATATAGCCCAATCACGTGAGGACAACTGTACCGTGGCGATACGTTACGTAAGAGCTGATCGTCCTCACGTGAATTACATAACAGTCGCCCGACCGAGAGAAGACACGAATAGCCCGGTCGGGTGAGCCGAACATAGCCGAGTGCCGGCTGGAGGGGAGGGGAGTGGTAATAGGGTGTTCCCCTAAAGAGTACCCGCCATCCACAATGAGGTAGGATTCACCGACACACCAGAGAGATCGATATAGCAGCTACAGGCGATTCACCTACTCCGGCCTCTAACAGACCTTACTTTGGTGTCATGGCTACGATTCCAGTGATAACATTCCTGAGGTTTATTCCTGATAGTTTTTTGCCATTTATTCTAAAAAGTATCCTGGAAATAACTGTTTTTCTTTAATAATATGGGCTACTCTCTGAATCTACAATTCCCTTCGCGTTTCGAGAGAAGAGCGAGTCAGATTCTCTGAAACCTTAAATGGCACTGCACGCGAGCACACGAAAGACTCACGCACCCATACAGTAAATGATTACACTTATGAATAACCCACACTATCAAGTTACATAAGGTTCAATTTCCACGTCAAAACTATTACTCATATCTTTATTAATACAGCTGAGAGAACTAGTAAGTTATCCTTTGCACTCAGATCTTTCCAGACAGTACCGTCTACCACGCAGTACTACTGTAGATATGCAGTTAATTCTAGAAAAAACTTGCCTTTTATTCTATGAGGTTCAACGCCACATAGATTTCTAAAAGTTTTATTGCTTTCGTGAAAAAAAAAGCTGCTGAATCGTTGGAAATAATAAAAATGAAAAAAATTGGTGCAAACGCTTTAATGTTGAGCAGGTCGACATGAGTCTCATACCATAGTTTATATCTTATTTGTCTTACTTGTTTTACTTTGTTATTTACTTTTTTTGGGGGGAGGGGGTTATTCCTATTTCATGATTTATTGTTTACTTCTCACTTACATTTCTGAACTGGGCTGCTTTCCCTACTGGGACCCTTGGGCTAGTATTTTGCTTTTCCAACCAGGGATGTAGCCTGACTTGTTATATAATAAAAAATCTAAAATTAACAGAATTTTCATAAAATTTACGGATGGTATACAGAAGAAAACTTTAAATGGTTTCAGTTTATTAAATAAACTGGCTAATACGAATACTAAGCCAAAATGAGACTGAATGAACATTCAGTTATTTTATACTTAATGTTAATAATAGATTTTCTATATCTCATTTGGATTTCTATATCTCATTTATAATATATATATATATATATATATATATATATATATATATATATATATATATATATATATATATATATATATATATATTCGTTCGAGCCAAAGGTTAAAAATGGTAATCACATTATCTTTGAGAATATACAGGTTATTCTTGAAATATTAACTTTATTAGTATTATTTCCAGAGACACAAAGAATTTCACGTGAATCTTAAATTTAATAGTCTTGTTCAATTTCAATTACATATTTCGATTTTTAAATTTATATTTATTTAGACAAATTACTAAGTCAGGTACAAGGCTGTAATCAAAGACACACACACAAACATATGTAATATATATATATATATATATATATATATATATATATATATATATATAAAGACAAAATCCACGAAGGAAAGAGAAACAATGGAGTGCTGCAAGGCCTTTCGACTTACACTAGTCCTGTACTCTGCTAAGTAAAGGATCAGTGTAAGTCGAAAGGCCTTGCAGGACTCCATTGTTTCTCTTTCCTTCGTGGATTTTGTCTTTATTTATAAATTCATCACGTTCCGTATTTTCGTGATTCAGGTA
>NC_089746.1:17729694-17752194 GCF_040412425.1 Macrobrachium rosenbergii
AGCAAGTCAAAGTACATAGTGTCTATAATGCGTCTATGATCTTCTAAAATAATCCCAGCCAAACATACTTTTATTCCAGGTACAAAGACGTTCACTGAACGTTAAGCAAAATGTAAATGTCTTCCCCTTAAGCATGCGTTTACAAGTGCAGACAGGCAATGTGCATCATGAAGAGCACTTGCTGTCCTGAACAAACAATTAAAAATAATCTTGCGACATGGAATATCTCCAGTTATGTGGCAAAAGTTGTTCTTAATATATCGATCACCACTCTCCAATTAATATAAGTAGTCTTGCCAAATTTTTACGCTGAATAATAATACAAAAATTTCTAGTAGAGCAAAGAGAAGCATTCATTCTCTCTCTCTCTCTCTATATATATTATATATATATATATATATATATATATATATATATATATATATAATATATATATATATATATATATATATATATATATATATATATATATATATATATATATATATATATCGTATAATGATTTCCATGAACTTTCCCTTAAATAAATAAGAGAACCAGATGATTGCAGCACTTATATAAAAAGGGATAAATATTTCATCGCTTCATTTACTAACACGAACGTCCTAAGTCTTATTCGGAGAAAATGCGTATGTGTTGCTTATATAAGATGCATACGCGCAAGGGAGGTAGAGTATCTGTTACCACGCAGTAACAGCCATGAACGCCAAACCCTTTCCTCTTCCCTTCCCTCCAAATGCTCCTCCTCACAGTGATGACCCGGCAGGCAGTGTTACGTAACATTTTTAATAAGGGCATATTCAGGCATATCGTGTGGATTAACACAGATCTCCTGTCATATAAACGTTCGTTCTCGTGTATAAAACTATTAACTTCTTACTTGCATTGACGAAAATGACAGAAATTACAAGGTTCCCTCATTATCACAGGACGCCGGCAAGAAGTGCAAGTTTAAGAGGTCTGGTAAAAAATACTATGTAAATTAACCAGCGTCATAAAATGAGAGAGAGAGAGAAAGAGAGAGAGAATGACGCCCGCCAGCAAAAGCAAGGACTCGGTATTGAGACTTGATGGATGATGGATGAGATCTTGATGACATGTTAGACAAGCGATTGCGTGCAAAAGCACTTTCCAGCAACACTACTTGGATTAAAGGTCTCTATAGTTGCCATGGAAGGAAGGGGGGAGGGGGCTATGATCGTAAGGGGGAGGAGTGGGGTTAGAGAGAGAGAGAGAGAGAGAGAGAGAGAGAGAGAGAGGAGGGTGCATGGGAGTACTCAAGTACAAGCAAATCGCTTACGAAATCAAGAAACGGCAAAGAAAAGTTAGACAGCGTAGGTGGGCGGGGGTTGACGGCAAGACTTCATCACGTGAGGAAAGGGGAGGCGGGGAGAGAGCATGGGGTTGTCGAGGTCTCTAGTGAGGAACAGAGACCATCACGGCTGCGGCCATAAAATAAACAAGGGCAGAATTGAGGCACCGAAGAAGAGTTTTCACGTGCACGCACGCAACTGCATCATGCACCGCACAACTACTGTAGATGACATCAAAGACATCGATTGGCCGGTTTCAGAAGTTGAAATGATACTGCCTCCCTCCACCCCTTTTTTCTCCCCAAAATAATGTGAAACCCCCTGTACTTCGTGCTTATTCATCTCCCCCAACTCCATCCCCCTCTTTGGACGGCAAATGGCTACTGCGCGTTGGTTTCGTCAGTCCTCTGAAGCGAAAAATTCCTAAATTCATTTTCTGTTTTACTTCAAAACTTACACGATCCAGGTCCTCCAAATTTTATTCGAGGCTAAACAAGAACAAGAGGTCATTATTTAACTTGTCAACCAATGAATGAAGTGACCAGTAAACTTTGTAATAGAAGAATCAAGGAATCATGAGAACATAAAATCCCTTTCCACTGGTGCCATGGTAATATGACAATGCTTTGGACTTCCGGCTGCCTGTCGACACAAAATCGCTATCCTTTGTTGTTGCCATCGAATTAACGGCGCCATGCAACATTCGCCCTTACTCTCATAACAATGGGGTTGACTTCCTGTCGCCAAGGATTGTTATGTATAAGTCGACAAGGATATCAAGAAATCTCTACTCAAGAAAATGGTACCTCTCTGAGATGATGCGACGGTAAGCCAATTGTATGCAATCTTTTAATATCGTATTTTTCTAAATGCAATGAAATCTACCGGTGGAAAAACAGAAGGGGCAAGGAAATGGATGACGAGTAGCCCTCAAGAATATGCGACTATGAGGTGAACTGAACAAATATTGCTTATTTAGATGATGCTTCCCAGCATTGAAAATAAAGTCGGATCCCGTCAATACCTGATTTCGAGAGTTATTCTACGAGTGAAATCACGAGCCTAAAGAGGGACTTGTGTATCACAAACTGGAAGTACAGGTGCACCTTAATTAACTCGAACCGGCCAACATACGCTGGCGCCAGAGTGACGCCGTCCCACGACTTCTTTTCTCTCTCTCTCTCTCTCTCTCTCTTTATGCGTGACCCTTTGTGCTGCAAGTACGCAAATATCCTTCTTCTCTGGCTATCATCGGTATAACTTTTTTTGCTCTGCAGGTGTAAAACGCGAATCAATCACTCAATCGTGTTTTGGGAGTTCAAAAGATTTCAAATTTAGCGACAACAAAAATGGCCACTGACCATTCCCTAAATATACAACTAAGGATCACACGAGCAAACGCTGCTGGCTGGCTACCAGTAAAACTCATTCGTCAACTTCTCAACATATATTTGTCATGGCTAACTTTACCAGCAATGCTCATTCGCCGACTTTGATCAACCACTGTTCATGACAAAATTGTAAAACTCACATGGCGACATCAGTGTGTGTGTGTGTGTGTGTATATATATATATATATATATATATATATATATATATATATATATATATATATATATATATATATATATATATATATATATAAACTTATATAACGATCATAGCTCGTCAAACAAGGAACCCCTTTGACGGCAAGCTGCGTCAGTGAAACTCCCTCCCTCTGTGTGCGATAGAAGGATTTTACAGCCTCGCGTGTCGCTCGTAAAAGTTAGCGAAGAGCCCCGTCATAAAAACAAGTTGCAGCCTTATAAGGACTAAGCGGCAGTGAGACCTCAGAGGAGGATCGGCCTTACCGTGCGAAAAACCGGCGCTGGTTCCTACGGTCATTCCCGGAGGGGGCGGAGAGGTTTGCCCGTCACGCGAGTTGTCGCTGTTATATAAGTCAAGTTTGGGGCACTGGATCTTCTGAAGGGAGGCATCATCTGGGTTTGCACAGCACTTGTTTCTGGAGTGTGTATGAGAGAGAGAGAGAGAGAGAGAGAGAGAGAGAGAGAGAGAGAGAGAGAGAGAGAATTATATGCATGCAACCGTGCAAAATTGGAGCTTTATGATGACTCGAATCACAACCAAATATTATAATTTCCGATTTTTCCTCTCATCCAGCCACATACGAGAACAAAATCAACTCCCTAATGACACTATGAAATATTTGATAATTAAATTAATATAAAATACTGTATGGAAATATTGAAATTTAGTACTTAGTTAACCATTCCACATACGAGAAAGGGAATAATAATACGTTCAACTTTATAGGTAACGAATAAGGGACGTTGTTTCAACCTACCAAAGTTTAGTACAGCCCATCTTCATAAACACAAATACACACACACACATCCTGGTGCACATTTCCTACACGCCTCAGGCCAGAGCTTATATAACAGTTCAATGAAGAATGGGAAAATGAAAAAAAGGGGGTTGGTGATGGTCATTAAAAGCTCACTTCCATAGCCTTTGTCTCCTTCCCAGCAGGATAGCCAGGAGGAGTTATGGAAAAATAACATCTACAGGAAAAATAAATGTTCATATATGTCTAAAACATTACTAACATTGTTACAAATAACTAGAATGATGATAATGATAAAAAGTAATACATTATGCAGTCAACATCACCATCGGCTGCAACAATTTCTCTTCTTACACAATCACACAATGACGATAGGCAATGTTCTGAGGAAAGGCAGAAGTTCCTTAGGGTGAGATTACCCCTTTCGTCATCACCATCTATAAAACTGGAAATTCCTTAAGTTCCCTTATGGAATCATTTCTAACTCTATCCTACCCAAATCGACAAAATCCTTTGTCGATGGAGATGATGGCTTGGACAAATCTTTCGTGTTAGCAGACCCAGATCTACTTGGGTGACAATTATGAGAAGGGAGGCAGTTGAGTGTTGATTTGTGAAAGATAAAACAGGCGAGACAAGGGTGGAGGAATTTTAGAAGAGGTCCTTTGCGTCGCGCTGTCTTAGAAGCAATGATGATTAAACTAATGACGAATATATATAAGTTGCACCCATCAGAATACAAGGGAAGCAGGAGCGGAGAGACTGCTTCTACGCATATATCAGTGACTCCCCTCCCCGTGAATCACGGCTTGTTCCTCGCATACCAGCACCGAAAATGACCACGGGGTGAAATCGATCCACGAATCGATTTCGAGAGCAGACCTGAATGGAGGAAGATCCCAAAGGTCGTGGTGATCGTCATTCTCTCTCTCTCTCTCGGTGATTACGCACACAGCTAAATAAAGAACGAGTAAAGAATGCACCGAAGTTTCTTCAGGGCAATCGAGTTTTCTATACAGCGTAAAATGCCGTATGAAACTCTCAGCTGCGACCGGCCAGCGCTCCGTTGCTCCCCATATGCTATCACGTGAAGGTGCGTCGGCGACGGTCCCGGAAAGCGCTGCCAGGCGCAAAATCCATGGCTAAACTTAACCTTAAACAAAATAAAAAAAACTACTGAGGCTAATGTGCTGCAATCTGGTATGTTTGATGATTCGAGGTGGATGGTCACCACCAATTTGTAACCTTCTAGCCTCAGTAGTTGTTAGATCTGAGGGCGGCCAGAAAACGTGCGGACGGACAGACAAAGCCGTCTCAATAGTTTTCTTTTACAGAGAACAAAAATACAAAGTAATTGTAAGGCTAAGCAAGTTGTTTTACACAGGGGTCTCATATTCGGTTCAGCAGTTTAAGGGTATATATGGGAGGGATAGGAAGGACTAACGACTGTTGTATTTTAAAACAGCCATTTAGTAAAACTGAAGAAATACTCACTGGCTTACTGAAGATAAACACTACCAAGGAAGAGTACGTAGATTTCAGTAAGCATATGGTAACCATAAGTGCATAATTGACAGAAGTGAAGAAATGGTTACTGGTTTACAGAAAATGAACACTGCTCAGGTGTGTGTATGTAAATTTCAGTAAGCATAGGCTAACCATAAGTGCATAATTGACAGGTGGACGGGATGCACCAGAATAGAAGCAAATCTGACTTCAAGAATCCACTGCAAGGACTCATGTAATAAGCTTAAGGGCCAAAGGACTTTATCCCCTATATTTTTTTCAAATATTTAAAAAAAATTGTCAAAACATGTATATAATTACAATGTTAAACACATTGTATTCTCTTTTACAGACTGTGCTTAAAGTATTGAGTAGAAATTGAGAGGAGCCACCGTGGGGAGTGTTACGTAAGAATTCCTAGGAGCCAGCAGCAACCACCTTTTTCATGACAGACAAAAACACTTTTTCGCTGACGTTTATTTTACTTATGACGGTATGCCTTAATGGTTCTCTCATAACTAAAACTGCATTTACTTGCTGTGGTTCAAGGAGGTCTGAAAACATAGCACGATTTCTCTTGAATCAAATTTCATACTTGGAAATAAAATAATAAAGGGGATAATTTGTTTGTCATCAAAACAGTCATTTTCAGGTTCCCAGAGAGCAGGTTTTTGTTCCATGCAGAACCAGAGGAGGATATGATTACCATACAGTAGCTTATCTTATGACGACGACAGTAATTCGAACCTGTTCCCCATTTTTTTTTCTCGTCATTCCCGTTGGCAGAACCTCCTCATTCGCCTTTCTTCTCGGCGAATGAACTTTCAGTCTTCACTTATATAACGTTGCAGCCATCGCTCGTGCTTTTAATGTCACGGCTCCTGTTGGAGAAGCTACGACTGACATTTCGTTACAGCCACTGTAACTAATAATTTCATTACTTACACCGATGGGTAATATTAGGGTTAACACGGCAAAATCATCTGTAAATAAGACGTTTCCATCTAAATTTAATGCGACCCTAAATATTAATAAGAAAAAATCACTGATAATGAGCCGTTCAAGATAGAGACAATTGGACGAGGTTCATTAAAAACGGCTACCCCAACTATGAATTAAACAGAAGAAGAAATTAGCCTTAATCTTTCAAAGCCACCTGAATGCCATGTCCAGTAAAGTTTCGGAGTGGCTGATTCAGAAGACTAATATATTTCGTCAATGTCATATGATAAGGATATTATACGACTGCCGATAGGTCCGTGCTATTCAATCATAATTTTAAATGATTCGTAAAGAATGAGAGGCTTATTGTCCACTACATAATGGCACCGTAAAGTTATACCAGAGGAGTTTGCTCCCCGGCAGCACTTGCTCCTTTTAACACTTGACGTGAATTGTGGGGCAAACAGCATTAAATATAAATAGTTTTTCATCCCACTGCCTGATACTAGATGCCTCTTGATGTGTAAAATCTAAGAGTAAACAATGCGAGCGTTTATCATCACGATGCATAAACCATGAGAGAGAGAGAGAGAGAGAGAGAGAGAGAGAGAGAGAGAGAGAGAGAGAGAGATCTAAAATGTCACTTATATAGTCAAGATGTTCCTCTGTATTACCGGGAGCTTCCAAAACATCAGGCTGATGAATCTCCTTTCTAAAATAACTGACAAGAAACAAGTTTACACTGCGCGCGCGCGCACACACACACACACACACACACACACACACACACAACATTCAGATCACAAATATACCAAACGTGGTAAAAAGAAAAAAAAAAAAAAAAGTGAACTGTTCCAGTGAATTAAAGCTGGTTTCGCTGACCGTGAAGAGTTAGGAGGGAAGAGGGGTAACAAGCGGAAAGAAGGGGGAAAAGGGGGGGGGGTGAGGGGAGCTGGGAAAGACTTCAGCTGAAGCGAAATCAATAAAGCACGGTCGCGCAGGAAGGAGTATATACCTGGTGAAACACAACCTTGGCCTTCGAGACAAGAGCTATTTTTACGGTTAACCTTAAACAAAGATCATTCAGAATCCCAGAGTTTTTTTTTTTTTTTTTTTTTTCGCTTCGGTGCCACTGGACTGTTAAATGTCACGTCTTTGTCACTGGACAGGTGGATCTTTCACCAAAGGATTTGGGTGATTTTACTGGAGAGAATGATTGTGTTTCAAATTTCTGATAGCGTGATACAACTGGAACATTTAAGGAGGATGTATCTACTATAGAAAGTCCATGATGTACAGAAATTTCTCAAACCTAACAAAATAATAATGTGTAAAAAAGGAATACCAAGGCCGCCAGACCTTATGAAATTAAATCATTGAATGGCATTTTCATTTTGCATAATCATAATCAATCATAAAATGAAAATCCGCTATCCATCCCATGGAATGTATCAGTCACGGTAATTAGGGCACTATATCAGCAGTACGTCGAAACCCTTACACACACACACAGTATATATATATATATATATATATATATATATATATATATATATATATATATATATATATATATTACATTACAGGTACATATAATACCACTTTCAAAGATGTCACAGCAATTCAACGCTACCCTAAGGTATCGCATTACTTCATTTCCCCGCAAGGGGTATGAATGACGACAGGATGAACCATCGTTTGCGTAATTCCCATAAAGAAACCGGTTATCATCCCCAACTTTGTTACGGATATTAACCCCAGAGAGAGAGAAGCAGACACGAGCTAATTCTTCAGCAAAAGGGAGGGTGGTACTAGCAATGTCGGTCTTTTTCTTTCATTACTCTTCCTTGCTAGATGACAGGATCTCTCTCTCTCTCTCTCTCTCTCTCTCTCTCTCTCTCTCTCATACACACACACACTCATACACACCCAAGGAACAAGGCAGGGAATCAATAAGTCTAGTGACTCGTAGTGAATTTCAAGCACAACATTGCAGTTGTTCTGTAGTTTTTACTGAATGAACAGCTATCAAAATTCTTTTAGCCCTCAGAAAATAAGCTCATTGTCTAGGAAACTTTTTTTTTTTTCTATATGTACTCAGTATTTGTTACGGCAAAGTTACTTCCAGTTAATGTGTATCATTGGTAAAGAAGAGTCCCACGATTAACAGCAGTGTAAGATCCATGTTTCATCCCGAGGCAAAATAACCCTCAGTGACAAATCTCTCATTTGCCTTTGGAATACACGAGCCGACGTTCCACAAGAGTACCTCAGTATAAAAATAAATGCAAATGAACAAAATATACATAAACCAACACGCCTGACTCCTGTTGTTCCCCGTTGTAGAATATCCAGCGCGTGGGGATGACATCACACAGAGGACAAGTGTCAACTTGTAAGAACACCATGAAACGTCACGTACAGATTACCAACTAACGGGTGGCAGCGCTTGCAGCACCAGTTCTCAAAAGCTGACACAATATGTTTCTATCCCTGCTTCCGGTCAATTGTGCCATTTTTCCATTTCTTCTTTTATATGCCAATTGATTGCGGTTTAACATTTCTCTATGCTACATCACGTCTGAGCTTCTGGAGTGGTCACAGAAAATGAATTACTCTCATTCCTTTCGTTTCACTCCAAAACATTTTCATCGGAGCTGTATCATGACCGAAAATATATACAATTTAAATTACATTTAAAACAAGCATTCCATGCAACTTTGTAGTAGCAGCTTTGCTAGAATGAGACCGAACAAGAATTGTAAGTAACTGTTTATTATTCAGGAACCTGTTGAGAATGGTTCAGACTTACAATTATGGTGTTTCCTGAAAACATATGTTGAGCAATTTTTATTCTTACTTGGAGTAAAATTACTCATATTTATTTCCTCTGTAACTATAAGACAATGATTATAACAACTAAGACAACTAAGTAAAGCCTTGAAAATTCTGATCATCCCAGGAAATTCCCTTTTAAAAACTAGCACCCGCCTACCAGTCAGTGATGAAAACGCATGCCCTTAAATTTCTCCTCGTCAATTTTACAAGATATGAAAATTCTAGCCATTCATGGGAAACAACACCTGCGTCTAATCTGCACGTCAATCATGGGTGCCATTGTCCGTTCTATAAAAGGAGAGAGAAAGTCTTCTCAGAATAATCCATCCCAGGAAAGCGACAGCAAGAGTCTCCAACGGGCTCCAAATCAAGTGTTAAATCATAAAATCAACAAGAATTCGCAACAGTCAATTAAGCACTGACTGCAAACACCACCACAGACAATTGGCTGCAAACACTACAACAACACACAACATACAGCAATTCACGGGCTTCGATAAGCAGCCAAAAGAATGGTGTCAAGTCCTTATCAATGTAACCACTCGACAAGTCCAAAAATGATTTTGAAGCTTTATCACAATAATAGCCAAAAAATCAAGAGATAATAGATAAGAATACAAATATCAAAAATAAAAAGACAATAGCAAATAACAAATAAAGATATGTGATAAGGCATCTTAACGAATGAATGAACAACTGATCGATTAAAATACTACAGACAATGACTCATAACATAACGAACGCCAATGAATTTTCCTCTCAACATCTTAGCACATTTAACTTTATGAACGACGCCCTTTTACGGCAAATTCGACGGAATGCACAACCGAGATCCCACATCTAACCCAGGCTTCTGGAGAAGCACTGATCCCTAAAACCAACTTAAAAAAAAATAATAAATAAATAAATAAATAAATAAAAACTATTGGTGAGATTGTTGACCATTAATGACCTTGCAAAGATCAAACTGATATACAGTTGCCCAACTAAAATGAAACGGTCATGGCCATCATCTGAAACAGAACCGGCCTCCGTCATTAAAACCAAACCTTCGTAATACCTTTCCGAAAATCGTACGCAAAGCAACGGAAACATCTAAGAGGTAATGATCTAACTACACAACGTGATTCCTTTAATCACGGACGTATCAATGTTATCTCAGCTGATAAATCAGCGATAATCAGAATCCTCGAATTAGGCAGTGAACTACGTTATCTATTTTGATATCGCTACTGCTTTCGATACAAGTTGAAAACGTCACACTACGTACTAAGATTAATTTCCTCTAATGTTATCTTTCATTATCTTGTTAAGTGATGTTGACAGCAACCTGCAAATCTCATTTATGTCTTACTACAGCCATATTTGACTGGAGGAAACTGCATTTGCGATATAAACTAGATGATTCACTGCAGTTTGTTCCTTGATTCAGACATAAGGTGATTTTTAACTGGGGAAAATTTGAATACATACACTTCAGTAAGAAATCTCGATATTTTACCACCCTAGTCACCGACTGTGGTCACTGATAAAATTATAACAAACTGTCTTGAATAGCTGGCATAGGCTGCAAAACATTTTTAGAGATATCAGTACCATAAGCAGTGTCTGGACCCGTTATATACTTTTACTTACAAGCACGGTATCCCCACCCAGCTAGGAGTAAGCAAATTGAACTTTAGCGTGTGCTGCCTAACAACCGCCATCCTCCCACCCCCACCCCCAAAACCCCGCCAACAAAGCAGCACTTGAAGCTAACATTTACTTTTTTTTATATTCCATCTAGCTTCATGGCACACACGTGCTCAAAATTTTCAACCAGATATCCTTCCTTCTCCATTCTTACCGTCAGATTTATTAATAACTACACTGATCCAAGGTTTCATTTACATCCAGAGAGAGAGAGAGAGAGAGAGAGAGAGAGAGAGAGAGAGAGAGAGAGAGAGAGAGACTATAACAGCAAACACTTTCCTTGCCCAAAGGCGTTACTTACTAACACATTGAGAGTTTCAACGCAAGAAAATTCCTTCCTATTTGTTTAGTGTTTCAATTACTCAAAGACGACAAACGTGATGTCACAATTTACACGAGCAAACGACGTCAATAATGACCTTAGGTCAAGCAAGCTGGAACATAATGTATCTTTAAAATCTGGCCGCTCAATTATACATCCTGCAGTCAGTGGCACTTCCAACGTAATCTAGCTGACAGGCTTTTTATAATGCATTCATAATGTTACTGCTCGACTCTGAGGCTATAAACGTCTAAATTACATATAATAAACATCACGTTTACATCGAGCCAATTATAAAAAGTTCAAAACCAGCCACATAAATCGCTGCCTACTTTCTTGCTAAATTTTGTGAAACACTCAAAAGAATGCTATGTTTTACATGATTTCTACAATCGGGGAAGAAAACATTAGGAGTCGCGCTGCCAGAGGAAAGATAATAGCGTTTAAACGTCAAGTTGCCAGGTGTGCGAGAAGCGCCTACTTTGAAAACCCAAATAAACCTTCAGTCAGACAGTGACGTCACGAGTACAAAGTCATTCATAATTTTCTATACTGGGTAACTGTGCGACAGCAATGTGTGCTTTCAACATAACTGCTTTCTTCCAGTTTTTTAACTTTTATATACGAAGATCATTTTATCGTGCAATTCTTCGTTTGTAGACTTAATCCTAATAATACTTATGTATGTATGCACACACAATAAATATGCACAAATATTTTTATTCTGACTGTGAAGCAATATAATACAAAACCGACTCGTATTCACAAAAAATCATTTGAGCAACGATTTACCCGTTCCAGAAACAACATTCACCTTGATAAAATAAAGTGAAAAGTTATTGCATAAACTAAATACTACATCATATAAAATTCTTACTCGCTAAAAAAAACTTTCCCAGAAGAGCACATGGCACTCATTAAGGGGCCTGAGATTCATCACGTCCACTTAAATCCCGAATGATTTTTGGGTCGCCTTCAGCCAGCGTTACATTGGTCAAGAACAAGGTCACAGCACGGTACAAGGGAAGGGAAGGGGAGGGGGGGAAGAGGTAGTATGGAGTGCATTACAGACATATCATCTTCACTGAGGAGGCAGAGGGGTGGGAGAATCGGAGGGGGGGGGGGGGGCAGGGGAATGAGGATGTAATGAGTATACGTAGGGTAGAAGCAGGGAAAAACTGGGGACGGTTAGGAATATGACGTAGGTAGAGAGCATCGCTAGGGGAGACGGGGAATGCCGGGGGTTGGATGATGCATCGCTAGGGGAGGTGTTGGGGAAGGACGGGGATATTGCTAGGGGAGGGTTGGAGAATTCCCCACCAACGGCACCACTCATATTCCACGGAGCTAGGGCGTCCCGTTCCAACCCCTCCCCAATACACTCCCAAGTGTAGGTATGCGGGATTTCCTGGGGTGCATGGCTCGTGCATGACTCCGCGCTTTCAGTGAGCTGGGTACTTTTATCTTTGCGTACAGTAATAACGCTTAAATTAACGCCAGAGTAGCCATTAATAACTGGGGTTTTAATGCCCTCTAAAAACTCAAACACAAAATTTCACATAATAATTTACCTTATTTATAAAATAACCAGCCGTAAATACTGGATTAGATATACATATATCACTCGATAATTTATCTTCTCTCTACAATAATCAGTATATTCTATCACTTTCCAATGAAAAAAGTAAGAATCAAAACTGCCTCAACAAGGTATACAAGCTAATCTTATAAATATGCAAGACATGATGTAAAAAAGTTCGGTTATTTCAAACCCTTCATTTTACATGTGAGTAAATAGCCAATCATTAAATTTAGTGATGACTACAAGAGGAAGTATTCCCAAACACTGGTAAAAGGAAAATTCACCAACAACCTTATTACAATCACTTAAAAAAATAAAAAAAATCGTCGTGGAGGAATTACTGGTATAAGTGCCAGTTTTAAAGTCGGTGCTTTTTGTGATATCATGTGACTGCGCGTTCTTTAAAAAGAAGAAATTCGAGATTACTTGCGCAATGTTCTGTATTGACCTAGATACAATTCTTACATAAAATGTACTTCATACACACAGACACATTTACACATATACATATATATATACATACATACATACATATCTATATACAGTATATATATTCATACACACACACACACACACATATATATATATATATATATATATATATATATATATATATATATATATATATATATATATATACAGAGAGAGAGAGAGAGAGAGAGAGAGAGAGAGAGAGAGAGAGAGCTAAAATTGACAAGCTCCACACCTGACGGCAAATAGAGAGCAATTCCTTCAAGACAAATTTCAAACTTACTTGCAGAGCAGAATGAGTCGACTCGCGAGTGATCTTCCCATTTTAGAATCCCTTCTTTTATCGATACAACGGCAAGCTTCCTGTGTTCTTTACGTAAGTCTTGTTAGTTTACAGATGTTTCTGAACGTGCTTTAACGAAAGGCAAGAGGCTTACCTTTCTCATTCAATTCTCAGAATACGTGATTACAGATGATCATGTGCTTAGGAGACTATTTCGGTGCTTAGTGCGTCTGCTCTATAAAAATACCAGAGCTGGAAAAGACTATTGCATAATATTTATAAACAACTCACTTCAGGCAAGAAAGTCCACGGAGTGTGTTGCTAATTGAGGTTGGGGAAGACCGGAGATACGGACTAGTTCTAGGGGAGAGCGAATGTGAAGTGGTATGGTAAACGGTTGTAGGATACTCATGTCCTGGAACAGACTAACGCATAATACTTTTAAATAACTCCTCCAGCAGACTATACCAATCTTGGACTCTAGGATAAACAATAAAGTAATATATTGGTTAAATGTTTGCTATTTTTTGTTTTTGCATTTTCTGACACGTCGCCTTTAGTGAAATGCGACTGCTCCCTTACTGAGGATTCCTTCTGCAACAACAAATGACGAGGTCATGCTATTTGACCTTTTATTGCGATGTATTAATTAGCGATAACAAATATGTGATTCGGGAATAGTCGCAAAACACACCACTTCTCTTGCGGTTAGTCATGAATAAACAAAACTCGGTGCATACTAAATATTAAAGCAGGACGACCGCAGCAAATCCTAAAGACTAAGCTTTAAGATATCAACATAAGGAGCAGCGGACAAAAATGTGACTTACGGTACGCTGTGAAGTCATACTGCGTGCAGATGTTCGACCCTTCAAGATGAGAGAGAGACCTCTCTAGCTGAATCTCATACCATGTAGCCTTGTTAATATTAATTCCCGGAGTAAGACGAGAGGTTGAATGTCGCTAAAAAGAAGAGGTCTGTTGTTCGCAACTAGTCAATGGTACAGTCCACTCTTATACTGGTTTCGTTCGACTGTCATCAATATAATATTTTGTCATGTACTGCCGTTCAATATATTGTAGAGATGCCACTGAGGCCCTGACCCATCCCTGGGAAGAAAAAGGTAAACTGTTAATAAAATAAACAGAATTATTCGTACCTTCATACAAAAATTCTTGCAAAATCAAAGCAGAGCTAAGATTATCCACTCGGTATGGAGCCCCAGGCAAATGTCTATGTGCCCATGCATGAAGACAGCAACTGAACCACTGTGATTAAAAAGAGCCTTAATTATTAAAATTATTTATTCATTCACTTTATATTACCAACTCTGGTTTCAATTCGACTGAAATGAGTTGATTTTAGACCCATTTTCGCTTGCGAGTTTGTGATATCTGCATATTTCTCGGTAGCATAGCATCAATTTTGGAGTGATAACCAGCAAGAATCTGTTGAACCACAAACACGTTAAATTTTAAGGTTAAGGACTGAGGCTTTTAAAATCCTTTCTCTTCTCCGATTCCTTTCTAGTGCAAATGATTTTCAATCAGCAGCAGTTTTCTGCGTAACTGGAGCCCACGCGACTGTAGCCACCATGAGCACTTGAATGTACATCCATTTGTGCTTAGATAATAATAATAATAATAATAATAATAATAATAACAATAATAATAATTTCCGGCAAATGTTTCCGAAAAAGCCCTCCTTGCTACCCTCTTTTAGTGGTTTAAACTTTCACGATTAAGTCATCGTGTTTGTTCCCGATTTGCGTCTACCAACACGTATATGATAGCAGGTTACCGGCGCGACGGCGCCTACCCGCGTGAGAAATGGACCTCACACACTCTAGTATACCAAGCGGGATCCACACAGCAGAAGCTTGTTGATCAAGCAGGTCGGCGCTGTTTGCCCGCGCCTACAAGCCCCAGTCTTGCCAGCCCGGCCAGCGCGGATGCACGTCGATGTGAAATTGTTTTGTGTAGTGAAACTGTTTTTGTGTACTGTGCATGTTTTATTAACTTCGAAATGGACGTGGAGAATCTCATTACCTGCGTGTTGCAGAGACCTGCACTATGGGACAAGAAAGACAAAATGTACGCAAACAGAAATATAGTAGACAAATGTTGGAGTGAAATCAGCGGCGAAATGCAATATGATGGTATGTAAAAAATTGTTTTTGATGTATTTATATATCTGATGATACTTGATAGTTTGATCTACCGCCAAAAACATGACCATTATATTTTTCCGAGAGCTTTTGTTGTTTTGTATTGAGACCATATTGCTTATATTTGTGTTTCTCCTATGCCTGAACATTGTGGAGAAAGTGGGGAGGGGTGACAGGATTTTTTTTTCTTTCGATGGAGGAACATCAAACGGGTGAATCACACAAAGAGCAGTGATACGATGAGCATCAAACGAGGATTTGGGAAAACTATATACGAGTTATGTCAAACAGCAATTACAGAAATATTAAGCAAGCGGAAACCGTCACAGTAATTAAAGGGGTACCATCCTAGCCTAACTTAGTCCGGAGGAACTTCACACCCGAGTAACATCCTCAACCTAATCCAACCTAACCTATGGCGGAATAAAGGGATGCATCCAACTATAACCTAACCTGGTCCCCCCCGCCCCCCCGGCCTCTCCAAGCTTGACCAGGACATCATAAATCAACGGGCGGTATATATGTTTGCATTCTAACTCAACCTGACCTTAGCATGCTCCTCCTCCAACCCGCCTAAAGTTATTGCTCATCTTAATTTTGTACACTAGTCTTATATTCCTCTGTTCATAATCACTATATTATTAATAAATGAGGAGGGTAACTTATTACCACTAACGCTGCCACCCGGTTTCAAACAGGAATTATGCCTGGGTTGTGCAATTAGGCGATACTCACAAGGGCTTCCAATTATTTGAATTACATATGCAAGTTCTTTTTTGACATAAGACCGAATTAAGGTAATATTTGAGTGTTAAATGGATTGCAATGACTAACTTTGGCTATTAGTAAATTAACCAAATAAAATTTTAATACGGCAAGTTGTTAAACATTTTCTCCTTTCCAGTTAAATTGAGAAGTTATGCAAGAGTTGTTCTCATTTCTTCTCTCTTTCTCTCTCTTATCTTTCAGAAACAGAACTGAGAAAAAAATGGAAGTACCTCCGAGACCAATTCACTGTAGAACTGAGGAAATATCCAACAGGAGACGCTGCTGCCGACAGTCAAACACCAAAGTGGCGGTACTTCAAATCACTGATGTTTCTGAAAGACGTCGTGAAAGCTCGGCCTTCGACGGGAAATTTATCAGACGCGCTCTCCTCTGAAGTCCACTCAGACGACGTGGAGCTCAGCGAGGAAGGGGTAGTCATTTCCCCAACGCACACTCGAGATACACTCATAGACGAGAGGATGGAAATCAATGGCAACAACAGAAGCACCAAGTATCTAAGAACAGATAACCAATGCCAGAGCATCTTAGACGCTGAAAGGCAGAAGCTTCAGTACCTGTTAGAAAAGTCATCTCGAAAGAGGGCCAGAGAGGAAGATGAGGATCTGCTGTTCTTTAGGAGTCTGCTGCCACATGTCAAGAAAATCCCAGACTCCGAGAAACTTACATTCAGAAACCGCATTCACGAAGTTGTTGAGCAGTTCGTATACAAATAACCATTCGTCTCCCAAGCCGCCAAAAGCCATCTTTTTCTACTCTGGATTACCCAAAATATCCAACAGACTTTCGGGTGAAACGTATACAGTCCCAAATTATGGATAAGAAACTGTTTATATATTGAGAAACAGATTTTGGAGAGTCTTCTGCTTTCGAAAAGTAAGAAGAAAAGGCGTATTTTAATAAAATGGAAGGAAGGAAAAAGTTATTGTGTATGACCTGCGTACTTTGTTACTTTCGTATAATAAACTTTTAAGCTAATTCGCGTTTTGCCTTACTCTCACTACTTTTTGTATCTGTGTTCCAGCTGGTAACATCAATTTATTTTTTTCCCAGCAGCTAATAATTTTGTTTCAAACTACTGCTTTGAAAAAAAAAAAAATATTCTTGTCGAACATTTTTATACGTACCAGCTTCATTCACCTCCCAAAACGTTCATTCTCACATGAAACCTGATTTGCCTTGTAATACCCTCTTACTTTACTGGCATCCCCAATCCCAGTCAGTCTTCTTTACGTTTTACCATAATTCATTTCTACTTACTGCATCACAGCACTTAATTAGGGAAGCGAGTGTCAAGCCACTGCAAGGCAATGAAAAGAGACTGCCTGTGCCATTACCATATGTTTACGTCAAGCGATGCTGAATCTCCTTATAAGTGAAGTCGTAAGTTCCCATCGCATTCTCATGAACTAGGAAAAAAAAATTTCCTTTTCAGGTTCAGTGAGAACACATGGTGATGTTTACCATACTATTCTCTACTGCGGCTGATTTTATGCATTCCTTTTCTGTCCCTTGTACATTTTACTTGAACACTATCCAGCTACATCGTTAGACGAATCCGCCATCTTCAATATCCGACCTCTCCCCTTTCTGTATTTCCCTTTACCTCTTACTTCTTAATAATAATAATAATAATAATAATAATAATAATAATAATAATAATGACGACTTGATCCAGCGTCCTTCACGTCCACCGACCAGCACGTATTCCCAGAGCAGGTCGGCGATGGTAAACCTCGACCAGTTATAGCATGCTTGCTGTACGTCCTTGCCTTTTACACTTACTTTCCTAAGCAGCACACGAATTTCTAGGTAATTCGCGTCTTAATCCCACCATGATTTTCTTATATATATATATATATATATATATATATATATATATATATATATATATATATATATATATATATATATATATATATATATATATATATATATATAACATATATATATATACATATATATATATATATATATATATATATATATATATATATATATATATATATATATATATAATAACGCAAGCCTGATACTTTAATAGACACCATCCAGGGATACGAAAGTTGCGTCAAACATGACTCGAATTACGGTACTCGTAAAACCAGTTACAGGTTTAACCCTTCAACTGGATCCTAAGTAATTTTTTTTCCTATACGAGTACTTCCACACATCCTGAGTTAGTAGGTCATAGCTTACAATTCTACATTTTTCTTTATTACGATCTGTCGCAATAACACACTGAATCAACTTGGTATTACAATATTGGCATTACAATAGTGAAATATGCTGCCGTCATGTTACCGTAAGCAGTTCAACGGGGTGGTTTTCCAGTCTGGCAAGTGGGAGCTTGGCACAGACAGGTTATAGTGTTCCACTTTCATGAGTTTCTTTGTTCATGTCAAGGCTCGACAAATACCTTCACATCAGGTAAAAATGAACTTCAAATACATATGTAAAGGAATGTTCGTGCGCAGTTCATGACTTTCATGCCAATTTTTATATTGAATAAATATGATAAAGGAACGTTATTCTCCAAGTTTACTCAAAAGAGATTCAACGCCACGAGCTTCTGACTATATAAGCAAATGCCGAATATCTTTGCAACTCGTCTTGCTTCTAAAAACTGACCCTATTCAGGGCATCACGCGTTCCAAGTTACACGTCTCAACTACGAGCCCTGTCTTGTTCCTTTCCATCCATTTCACACATCAATAACATTCCGTTATCTATAAATTTTACAGACAGTTAACAACTATTTAATGTTGATTTTCAAGGCTACTCTCATGTACACTCCTTCGGGAAAAACAGGTGTTTAGCTTCAAATAATGCTACACTTAATTACCGTTATAATAAACATAAAAAAAGGTGTCAATACAATTAAGTAAGATATGCGAATCTACTACTTGAACAATTTGTAATTTGAATATTATTTCCCTTTTCCTGAAAGGTACCTGTCCATGCTCTACAAAATATTTGCATTTAACAGTTTAAGTCACTTGGGGTAAAACGTACGAACTGACCGTTACAAGATGTATTTTGGCCAGTCCTATCATCATATCACGTGGTGGCGTTACTTGCACTTAATTCTTAATCATTGAAGAATAACCTGCAATTAGCCAAATTACGAATTCGAACGTGGGTCATGGCAAATAGAATTAACAGCCTCTATAAATGCGACAGACGATAATACCAAGTGTAAAGAAAGGGAAAAGACAAAAGTACAGCAGAAGATAAAAAGAAGAAGTGAGAGTGAATTCCTGCTGTTTTTATCGTGGCCACTCGACTGAAGAGGTGCTTTGAAGGATCTTATTATCGATAAGCAAGATTTACATTCTGTTATTTTCCGCTTCACTAGATAATTTGACCAGCTAGAAAACTAGGTTTTTGCTTACCCCCATTTTCAATTATCTTTGGAAGGGATGAGACTTACTTTGTTTCTACGTCATCAACATTCCGACCCTGTTATCGATTTGACGTATACAAACACCTAAGAATATACGTGCTCAACATCTCACGGGTTCTTAAATCGTTGAAGTTCTTGTGACGGTGATATATGGGAACACCTGTTCTATTCTCCAGTTCTCCGATTGATGCCACTGCTCCTGTAACCTGACAAAACCCTTCAACTGAATCAACCGTGAGATTTTATTGGTTTTCGTCAATGCAGGTAAAATGGTCCGAGAATCACTACCAGTCTGGAGTATTAAGCTTTCTGTTATATACGGTGAGTTCAACAGGTCATCTTTTCTTTTCCTGATAGTAAGGACCGAAACGATGGCATTATTTGCAAGCTTTCAACACAAAAACATTGTTTAGAAAAACATTTCTTAGGTGGTTTAATAACTAGTTTCATTATACCTCTAATGAGTTACGATTCACGGAACTAATACAACCACAGCCCTGCTATCTTAACCGCATAATTTTTTTCGACGTTCACCAGCGTGAGGACCATCCCATGAGTCATGCAGTCAACACATCTGTTTTTGAACACTTGTTTCTCTCTCGCTCTCTTTCAAGACAGCCAGAGTTCTATTAATCGTATCTGTTGTATTTTACCCCTTACAGATGGCTCCGAAAGGTGTTACCCGTCTGTTTCTCAGCCAAGGCTTTGAGACCTGATTGTAACCCACCACAGCTAACTAACTTTCATGGAAATTTCGCTATAAATTATGGAAAATAAATGAACATGAAGAATTAACATTTGAAAAACCAGAAAAAACTATCTAATTCTTTAAGCGTAAATCCTTAACAAATAACGACAATACAAAATTCTTCGAGCATGACAGCTCTCAGCCAGCGATAAGATATAGTTGCGTAAGCTGTCTTCTTAAATCATACCGAAATATGAAGCTAACATCCAGTCTTACTAATTTTTAAGAAAATCAAACGGAAAGCTAATGTACCAACTAACATATACAGTTATTACCAACCTACTAACTTATATGGCTTTATTCAGAAATCGACGACATCTGAAATTATCGATCAAAGAAGTCGATAATTATCCTAGAATCAGGCAGTGAAATCGCCACTATTTACCTCGATTTCGTTAAGAATTTACTTGATCACTTTATGGACAGGTGGTCCCGTAGCAGTCTGGATATCAAGTTTCCTCTCAAATCCAACGTTACAAGTGTTATCCCACAGACCGCGTATTCCACTTAAGAACAGTCCTCACTGCTGTTTTTCTCATTGAATGTGGTAATGTTAAAAACCTACAAAATTCAACTTGAACATTTGTTAATGACTAAATATCTCCTCACAGCTAAATACGACTCGATGATATACCAAATAGGTTAAAAAAATATCTGCGCGCACACACACATATATATACATATATGTATAACTGAATCACGAAAATATGAAACGTGATATATAAATAACGGCGATGCCACGAAGGAAAGAGAAAGGACGGAGAGGTGCTAGGCCTTTCGACCTAATGTCCTTTACTTAGCTAAGTAAAGGAGAGCAAATCGAAAGGCCTAGCACCACTCTGTCGTTTCTCTTTCTTTCGTGGCATTGCCTTTATATATATATATATATATATATATATATATATATATATATATATATATATATATATATAACTAAAAGGACCTCATTCAAACTGGATGGTATCTAATGGAGTATTTATTTAGAACTGTTTCTGAATAAATACTCCATTAGATACCATCCAGTTTGAATGAGGTCCTTTTAGTAATTCTACTATTCCACAGAACAACTGTGTATGTGATAAAGTTAATATTTATATAATGTACTTCATCTAAGGGCACAGAAAGAAAAGTACAGTAAACTTTAAATGGGGTCAAACAGAAATTACGAAAATTCCTCTCGCTATCTCGATCCAAACGGAAACGCCATTACGGCGAAGCCCTGAGCGAGAGACCTTCGAGCCACAATCTCTGACGACCCTAAGTGGATAAACTCACGGACAGAATCAGGGCCAAATATCGTAAACAGTTGTCATGGATACCGAAAACACTCAGGTCCACGTGGATACTGAAATGCTTTCAAATTAGTAAAGATACGGTGAGCATTTCAAAAGATACCAACCAATACCATAGGCACATTTAAGGGTGACGCCGATTATTCATATAACACCACTGCTCACAAGTCTGGTCTCTCCACATCCTACTAATGGCTAAAGAGAATTAAACTTTAACTCACAGAAGTACAGGGAACACACAAAGCCTTACTTTCTCATAAGACTGAAAACGATTAAACTAAGCAGCATCTTGCGTATTTAAGAAGGCTACAATATACTGTGCGTCCACAAAATCGAGGCGGGCTTGGTTCCAAATATACCAGTACTCCCACTAAAATCAAATCTCTTATTTCAACTCTAACACAATCCTAAGACCTGTGTAAGAGCCTCTCTACCCCCACCTGCATAAACAAGCACAGACTGCTTGTGATTCGTCATTCGCATTTGCGGCCTCTAACGTGAAAGTACCCATTAGCTTGACAACCTCTACATAATATATATATATATATATATATATATATATATATATATATATATATATATATATATATATATATATATATATATATATATATATATATAGGAGGAACAGGATGGCCAGAAGACGTGGTAAAATTGCAGACATTATTATTTCTTAGAGTACAACTGAGGCACAGCCGAGCTTTCGGGAATACATGACTTTTCCCATCATCAGGGTCATTTATCAGTAGAATGACTGTAAGAAAACTATACTGACTAAATCTAAAAGTATTAAAACAGTTGTAA
>NC_089746.1:17759694-17839694 GCF_040412425.1 Macrobrachium rosenbergii
TTCAAGATACGAGCTGATAGAATATCGAATTGAATTCAATATGACAGTTAATACGCTGATTCGTTTCTGTTGAATTCCTTCTTTTAAGAAACTTTTTTTTTCTTATCATGAATTAACATATTCATGCATTATTATTCAGCGTGGATACATTCTGGTCATGTTTCCAAAGGGACCTTATCGTATATACATGTATCCTTTTACTGTAAAATGATACATCTGTATGATATGTAGTTCAGCATACCCTACAAAGTGGACAAAAGTGTTAAGACCATTATTCGGGACTAAAATAACTCTCTGAAAGACACAAAGAACCCGCCTGTCACGCTCTCCACAAGTTCGAGACTGATTTAATTCTCACAGCCACAGAGCTTTCGCAGAAAATAAAGAGTAACCTTCAAGACAACTTTACCCAAAACTACAACTTTAAAAGTGTAATTATGAAAATGGAAAAGTAGGGTTATCAATTAAGTGTGTTTCAAAAGGGATATTAGTAATAAGTACAGATCCCAATCTGTAAAACAAGAGTAAATTTTATAAAAACAAAGAAAATGCCGATGCTTCTTTGCAATTCCATCAGTATATATATCGTTCTCAAAACAGGATGCCGCGGTGACGTGAAAGCCGATGCTATAATAAATGTGTACCCAGCTACGCAAGAGAGAGAGAGAGAGAGAGAGAGAGAGAGAGAGAGAGAGAGAGAGAGAGAGAGAGAGAGAGAGCAAACTAAAGTTGCATGACAACAGCTATGCAACGAAAAGGAAGAGAGAGTGGGTGTGGCGGGGAACGTTTTCATCTTGAGGCCTTTTGAAGATGAGGCACCTGTTGTTTTTGTTACGAAAGCAGTCAATGACATGAACGATGATAGAGAGCAATAAAGCACAACAGCCAAGTAATAACATAAGCTCACAGAACACCCAACAATATAACAACACCCGAGGTGTAAAATATAAATACGATTACTCAGAAATTTCAAAAGGGAGCTGACTGGCTGACTGGTTTCGAATGCAAATCTTGGCGTTACAGGTACAACCACCAGCCTTAGCCGCTGAAATGACTATTTCTTAATATTTACCATAAAATAAAATAAACAATATACATATATATATACATATCTATAAAACGTGTATAGCTGTATATATGTATAAATTATACATACATACATCCTTATTATTATCATCATTATCACCTGAAGGCCAGCATTCAAAATACAAATTATAAAAATATGTACGCTGTTCCTTTCAGTTTTCGTCATCACTATAAGAACTGATTAACCCAAAAGAGGACATTTGTCATAAGCAAACTAAATTAGGTGGCCAGCCCTAGGAGAGCTGTTAATCAGCTCAGTGGTCTGGTCAAACTAAGGTATATTTAACTTTACCTGCTTTCTGGTAGCTAGTAAACCATTGTGCATCGGAGTTGTGTGTGTGTGTGTGTGTGAGAGAGAGAGAGAGAGAGAGAGAGAGAGAGAGAGAGAGAGAGAGAGAGATATGCACTCCAAAGGGAGAGAATGCTGCGTATGAATTCGCAGGAGAACACCAACGGTAACACAGTCAGCAGCACCTATGACGTCGTTGTCAATTAATAAACCGTCGATGGCGAAGGAAAAACAAATATTAAGCACTATCATATTCCATAACATTTCAGTGTATCATTTCTCTTCCTCTACACGAGTGTACAGGCAACTTAAAAGACTATCATTCTCTATGTACATCCACCCTTAATATATATATATATATATATATATATATATATATATATATATATATATATATATATATATATATATATATATATATATATATATATATATATATATATATATATATATATGTGTTTTTGGCTGTGCATGCAAAGCTTTGCATACTTTTATGCAGTTAAATCATACATTGCATACGCGAGGAGCATACACCTTACGCCGCCTTCCATTACAGAGAGAGAGAGAGAGAGAGAGAGAGAGAGAGAGAGAAACACGCCCCGCCTTTTGTACCCTACCGCAGCGCTTACACTACTCTCGACTGTCAGGGTAAAGTCGTGTTGCGTACTAACTGGGTCATCCTCGGAAAGACGAAAATACCATATACGAAATGTCACTATTCATAAGGATGTCTTGATATCAACACTTTTACTTGAGTACCATTACTATCCTTATCATCATCACCATCATCTGAAGGCCAGAATTCAAAACAGAAATTACAGATATATGCACGTCATTGTTTTAGTTCGAAATAGCACAATTCATAAGGATGTCCTGATATCAACACTTTTACTTCAGTATCAACATCATCATCATCAGTATTACTATCATCATTATTGTTTGAATGCCAGCACTCAAATCACAAATTGCAAAAACATGAACGTTATTTTCAGTTTTCGTCATTATTGTAGGAATAAATTAACCAAAGAGAGGGCAATAACAAAAACAACAACGACGAGATGACGTCTGTCATATAAACAAACTGAATTCCTCAAGCGAGAGAGAGAGAGAGAGAGAGAAAAAAAAAGAGAATGTTACTCTCCAAGATCGCACACAAGTCAAGGTTAAACCTGCCATTTCCTTTGGTCCCTGACGAAAGCCTTGTGCCAGTTCGGCTCTACGTGCACCCTTGGATACCAAGTTAGCAACAGCACCACCAATAATAATAATAATAATAATAATAATAATAATAATAATAATAATAATAACAGCTGGCAATAGTGTAACCTAATATAATATCAGCTGTCTAACCTAATACAACATCGACAGTAATAACAATACAAACAAAATAGATGCAAAAGTGTTCATTTATTTGGGGAAGAAAAAAAAAAAGTATATCGTAGTTTAACCAGACCACTGAGCTGATTAACAGCCCTCGTAGGGCTGGCTCGAAGGATTAGACTTATTACGTGGCTAAGAACCAATTGGTTACCTAGCAACGGGACCTACAGCTTATTGTGGAATCCGAACCACATTATAGCGAAAAATGAATTTCTATCACCAGAAATAAATTCCTCTTATTCTTCATTGGCCGGTCGGAGATTCGAACTCGCGACCAACAGAGTGGTAGCTGAGAACGGAACCCGCTCGCCCAAAGAGGAACTTGGGGTTGAACAAAATATAGGTAGGTATGCACAACATTCAGAGATAGCACTGATTTGCATTAAATACTCTACAAAGAGAAACACAAGAATGTAGATTAAAGTCCTAAATACAAGGAAAACACTTACTTTCACAATGAAATCCAGCAAGTTGAGTTCTGCGATTTTATCAAGTAGTGAATTAGGAGTTTTAAAATGGGAAATGAACCTCACAATCCACAGAACGTCTATATGTTATATAAGTCTTATACAAAGTCCTCAAAAGTTTCCTTTATAGTGAATAGGACAATGACAAGGAAAACCTACATTCAGATGGAAATTAAAAGGAAATGCAAAGAAGGGTGGAATTTACAAAACGGCGTCCCACAACATAAGAAACTAACATCAGAAAAACTTAATTGTATACAAATGAATATATAAATAAATAAATAAATAAATAAAATAAGACAGTAATGTTACCTACATCCAAAGTTACGCTAATAGGCCAAATTCAGGCATCACATTAGCAAAGGAAACTGACGCTTGGGGAACAGGTAAAGAGGATTTGACCACCTGATACGAAGTCAATAATTGTCCCTCGAGTAACACCTGCCAGGGTTTTCTACGTCATACCCTCCTTTAGAAAAGGAGAAATTAACTCTCTCTCTCTCTCTGCTGTAGCACGAGAAGTAGCTCGTTCATTTCGATCTCTGAAACGGGTGGGTTTTAAAAAATATATCATGCTTCTGTTGCTGAACAAAGTGAATTATGTACCGGTTTGCCAGTACTCTGTTGTGCTTCGCGGTTGAGAGAGAGAGAGAGAGAGAGAGAGAGAGAGAGAGAGAGAGAGAGAGAGAGAGAGAGAGAGAGAGAGAGAGGGGGGGTGATTGACGAGAGGGTATGATTAACATGCACTCCTTTAATGAACACGAGAAGACCTTCGAGGAATTAACCAGAGAAATCTTACATAGGATGTTTTCTTTTCATTGTCTTACAATAAAGAAATCTGCCAGCAAGTCATCACATCCATATGACTAAACATCGAGCTGTTTCAGGCTCCTTTAAATAGATGAGGTAACTTTTCATAACAATTCTTTTAGACTTACTGGGTTTACGGGGAATTCACTAAGAGGCTAATTACCTGGTTCTTTACCCAGTCAGATAAGATATTCTTTCAGAATATCTAATCTACACCCTCGGCCCCTTCCAATGACATCAGCATTCACAGGTACTATACAGTGTCGCTTTGATAATTACTCTGATAATTAAGGGGTCTACTACTACTACCACTACTATTACTACTACTACTAATAATAATAATAATAATATAACAATAATAATGAAAATTGTATTAACATCGGGAATATATATTAACATGATGGAAAAGACATACTGGGATGTGGGGTAACAAGACGGGAATCTTGGATATCGAATGTGACCTGGGATACAACAAAAACAAGCAAAACTTGCGCCGAAATTTCTTCGGCGCAATCGAGTTTTCTGTACAGCCGCTACAGCGTATAATCAAGGCCACCAAAAATAGATCTATCTTTCGGTGGTCTAGGTATAATGCTGTATGAGCCGCGGCCCATGAAGCTTTAGCCACGGATAAGAACTACAAAACAGGAGGCTGGAGATATGTGGAGATTTGTGAAAGAGAAAGTATAGGGAAGACATGAATTGCATTTTCACAAATGCCCTTTGCGGCGCAGGGTATTGAACATGAATAACAACAATAATTATTAGCATCGTCGCCATAACTACCGAAAATTGTACGCTTAAAAAAAAAAGAAAAAAAAAAGTAGCCAAGAGATATCTGCTCCTGACCATTTTACTAAATAAAAACAAAAATAAATAAAGCCACAGCCTTGACTGGCATACATAGGAAGGCGAACAGAAAAAAGGCTTCGGCAAGGAGGAGCTTAGAAACGCCAATTAACCTTTTGAACCTGTTCGTTCTTGAGATTAACTGACAAGAAAGAAGAAGAAGAAGAAGAAGAAAAAAAAAAACTATTTGGAGTTTAGTCACGTGGTCTTTGTAGGAGTTAGTCTGTCTATAAAATATGGGATTATCAGTAGGTCAGTCCCATCCCGCCTCCAGGTATGAGGGATTACCTCGTCTAGTCACTACCTCGAATTATTTGTATGTGTTGCAGTTACCTTACAGATGATGTTAAACAGACTATATAAGACAACGGTTCTTAACCTTGGGGTCGTGACCCACTGGGGGGTAGTTTGGAGTATCTCAGGGGGTCACAAAGGGTTCGGGAGAATATAATATATTTTCATATATTTGGATTAGCCAGTTGGGCTTTTACCAGTCTGGTGAGTGCAACTTATCTTACCTTTACGCAAGGTTCATCATTTTCAAAATATATTATAGGGGTTACGGTAATATCCTGAAGAATCTGGGGAGATGTGCCAGTTAGCGTTAGATCATTTCGACTGAAACCAATTCTAAGATACAATATGTATATATATATATATATATATATATATATATATATATATATATATATATATATATATATATATATATATAGTCACCACAAATCACGCATATTCATTTCTTAGATTGGACTAAGAGCCCGTGAATCCATATGAATTAGCAATTTAAAAAAGTAACTAATAGTTTATGTAGTTAATCTAAATTTTTAAAATTCAAACATCTTTCTCCAGACTCACAGTAATCAACACCCCCATAGTATCAATGCATTTACAAGCAGCAGAAGGAGCACTGTAGATGGGGAGAGTCTGGCTATGACAACAATACGAATTGATGGAAAATGACACCACGGCATAACAGCGACTCGTCCACGCCATTCTCTACAGCATCGCAACTAACAGAAGCCGGAGAGAGAGAGAGAGAGAGAGAGAGAGAGAGAGTCTAGCAACTACAACTAAACGAATCAGCAAAAATAACGACGTGACATAACAGCAACAGGCTGTTTGAGGAAGCCTCCAAAGCTGCCGTAAAAGGTGAAATGCTGTTGGCTACACTCGGCCAGCAAGCTCAAACCACCAGTACAGGAATGTGTCAAGGAAAGCGTGAAAACGACAGGGCTACTCTACAACGTAGTCGCGTAGGAAATGTCTCCTCGAGGTTAATTTGTGAACTTGAAACGTTGATCTAACTGTGTGAATATTCAAGCAAATCCCCATTTATATTGTAGTTGGGTATAGGGCAATAATGTAACTGTAATTTGAGATACTACTGTAAAGTGTGACCCTCTCTCCCTCTCTCTCCCACACACACACACACACACACACACACATATATAATATATATATATATATATATATATATATATATATATATATATATATATATATATAAATCATCAACACACAATCACGTGTGGAACAGAAATAAATTTCTGACTCACGTCAGGATCGAACCCAGGTCTCTCAGGTGGAAAGCAAGTATGGCCCAGTGGGTAACGCCCTTGCTTTCCACCTGAGAGACCTGGGTCTGATCCTGACGTGAGTCAGAAATTTATATTATATATATATATATATATATATATATATATATATATATATTAGACAACTTTTTAGCTGGTTCATATACCTACGAAGATGGCCTTTCTGAGTAACGTAAAACAGCTTTATACAAACTGCCATAACTCCCCCCCACCACCACCTCCTCGCGATTCCTCGATACAAAGGCTCTAATTTCCAATATCTCTTTCACTTTATCTATCCAACACTTACTGAGTCTTCCTCTTCTCCTCCTTTCTAACACATGCGAATTATTTACTCATTTCACCAACCTAGTGTTCTTCATTAAACCCATACGATGGTTCCGTCTGATAATACTTTTCCATCTGTTTAAAATACAGTAAACTTTCAATTACTTCTTTCTCCACATTTCTCACCCTTTCAATTCGTCTTATGTCATACACGCGAGCCGGTTCAACTATCCCTTTCCTTCTTGGCTGCTATAGACACTTAGCTTCTCTCCCAGATCGTTTGCACAAACCCTTCTGTATTTCCTGCTTCACCTAATCTGTGATTTGCATTTACTCCCATTTCACCGTCAATAGCATTTATATTCAAAATACTTACACAGGTATTTGGAATTCATCACTCCATCTTTCCCGGTCCCCATTTACTTCGTATCCTTAATCTTGCTCCCAACTTTCACCTCTTACAAAACAGCAAGTAATTTCTGTTCACTAGTTTCTGTAGTTTCTCTGAACTATCCCCAATCAGTAATACTGTATTCATCGGTAAACATCAACCACGCCAAACTAAGTTAACAACTCAGTTTCTTAAACCCACAACTTGCGTTAAGTCTTAAAGTTTTTTTTTCTACTTCTCACAACCTACTAGCTTTAAAATCATTAAACAACCACTATATGATATTAAATCTTAGTCTCAGACCTGCTTTTACACCGCACCAGTGACACTCCCATCTAAATAATCTAACACGCGCCCGGATTCCGTCATAAAATTTTTTTTATGGCACTGAAACGTCTTATCTCTTATACCAAACATCTCCAACACCCTCCACATTGCCCCTTTGTTGATCCAATCAATAACCTTTTCCAAACCCATGTAATCAACGCCAAGCTTCCTCCTTTACTTTCATACTTCTCGAGGAACTGTTCCATAAGTAACACTTGAGCCACGCAACCTACTCCTTACCTAAGCCGATCAGTCCCTTCTGTTATTTGTCCTGCCATAAACATTTCCTGGTGTATATATACTTAGTAAAGTTATGCCCCTGTAATTCTTACATAAAAAAAATAAGCTTCGCTAGCAGTAAACATCACTCGAAATAGTCGATTCGTCCGACTGTATGATAAAGTCTTACCCATAACTGACAAAACCATTGGTAAAAAAAAAGAGAACATAAACGCATTTAATTTAGATATTTTACCTTTAAAATATATTTCATGTTCTTGTTTGCTTGAGTAGTCTGTATAAGCGTACACAACTGCAGTCGTGTTTGAAATTTTCCTAAATCTTCTACTAACCAGATTGTTTAGTGTTAAAGCATGGAAACTAAACAATCATAAAAACATGCAAACATTTATTGCCCTAACGGTTACTTATCTTTTTCCCTCTCTTACCTAACTGCTAGTAGGTTTAGAAATAAAATAATATATATAATATATATATATATATATATATATATATATATATATATATATATATATATATATATATATATATATATATATATATATACACACACACACAGTATATATGTATGTGTGTGTGCAAAAAGCAACCACAAGAGATTTAAAAACACTGCTATGGAAACCGAATAAACCCCACAAATGTGTCCCAATAAAATCTTAACTTCTTTCCTAAACCGCTAAAGAAAATTCTCAGTGAGGAAAAATTCGTACCCAAGTAATAACCCCCAACAAACAACCTTGAGAAAATTATATAAGTGGTACTCATGCAAGCAGAGAGAGAGAGAGAGAATGCATTCATTCTGTTGCTATCAAATTTGAGCACAGCGATGAAGGCGAGAGAGAGAGAGAGAGAGAGGGCGGTGCAGATAAACCAAGCTATATACTACTCAAGGTCATATTCGCTCACCCTCTGCTAAACTGCGCAACATCATCCACCTACCTCACACCCAGCTGCTGCCACATGCACTCGCACGTACGCACGTACAAACACACACACACAGGGCGTTTTTCCTTCTGGGAGCATGGGCCCAAAACTTGACTAAAGCAGTCACGTTGTAAGCAGCATGGCTGCTTGCAACGGGTTGAGTATTTACAGCGATATATATATATTTTTTTAAAGCTCTGAAGTGAAGTCACTTTGTTGCCAACATAATCCAAACAGATTAACTGACGAAAAGCAAATATCATGAGATGTCATGGCGCGCGAGCGAGCAGACACGAATACACAAGCACAAAAGACCGTTCTATTTTCAAGCAAGCTTGCCAGTCAAAAGGGAAACAAGGAAAACGATACTCGTTTGCCTTCAGACAGGGGCTCATCCGGTTTTGGCAGCCGAGAGTCCGATTTTCCCTTCTTCCTTGGGATGTTGCAACCGGAACTCTTCGGTCAATATGTTCATATATCCAAGTAGATAAAAATAAAAAAAAGCTTCTTGCATATTCCAAGTAGAATACGATGAATAAATATATACACTATTAATACAACATTAAATAAGCATATTTATGCAGCAGTTTCATTACCAGCATATAAGAAGAAGGGGAGAACTATTTCCACGATGATTTAGAGAGAGAGAGAGAGAGAGAGAGAGAGAGAGAGAGAGAGAGAGAGAGAGAGAGAGAGCGCTTCTGTCCTCAAGGTCAAAATATTGTGCAGCAAATCTTGACCCGTCATCTTTCTTTTCCAAAGAGACAATGCTTTAACAATAAAATAAACTAATGTAAGGATGCAAAAACCTCGACAATATTAATCTTATATTATTATTATTATTATTCAGTATAAAAACTATTAAAACTAAAACTAATCGATACGATTATCTAACTTCGTAATTCATCTGAAGCGTTCCTGCCATCCCCATACCCCGTATCCGGGCAGTCACGTTTTCGGCCACCTCACTCACACACACACACACACACACACTCTGCTTGCGTATTTGCCCGCCTCTTCTTCAGCCAAGTCGGGCTTAGTCGGCTCATTAGGGCTGCTCTAAAGCGCTGTTTTGCATGGGGCTTTTTTTTTTTTTTTTTGAGGACACGGCGGACATGCGCGGAGAAACAACTCCGATCAATGAATGACAAAGAGGAAAATCGTGATGACGTGCGGCTTCCTCTGAACATGGTACGGTGACAACAGCAGCGGTGGACAGAATGAGAAACCTGTTGTTATCCTTATTTCGCCTGTTTAAAAATGGACTTTACGAGAATCAAAATAAAGGTTTTTGTCAAAACACCTACGCTGCCGCTGATGAATTTAGTTAAATTTTTATCTTATGGAATTCACGAGAATCAAAATAAAGGTTTTTGTCTAAATATTAGTATTGCTGCTGATGAATTTAGTTATATTTCTCTCCCTATGATCGCCAAAAAGGTGGGACTAAAGACCCTTCCTTAGTAGTCACTCAAGTTACTTCACCCGAATGACTGGAGGGTCCTCGACATCCTTAGAGACAGAAACATGCCTGCTGAATGGCACCACTCCTAACCACGGCCGCTCCCTCTGTCGATTCGGTCATATTAGTATTGGGTAACAGTGATGTCAGATTTGACTATGAAATTCGAGGAAGGTGTGGCATTGGACTCGAGGTATTAGCTAGAGTTGGATCTGACACTGCATTTGGGATGGCTGCAATGACCGTTGACATTGCAAACTGACTCATCACGCAAGGATATCCAGGCAGGTATCTAACAGATTTTTAAATCTAACAAGTGATGGTTGGAATTGGAGGCTAAATGCGGGGTGAAAAACTGAGTGTACATAATGCACAGGAGAAAAGAGAAATTTCATTAGCTTATATCAGAAAGGTGCCGCCATTTGAATCTGAAGATGACATAGCAACTTCGAATGATTTCTCAAAGCTAATCAGTTACAGAAACAAGAAAGGTCCCTCGTCCACGACAATTCTTCATAATCTTCAGCGTTGGTATTGCATCCAGCAAGCCTGCAGCAGCAATAGCAGCTGCAACAGAAGTGGGACATTTAAACGAAATGCCTCCAAAGTTGCTGCTAAATCAGACCCAGCTCCTATTGATCGTACCCAAGAGGAGAGGACTCCCACAGAGAGAGAGAGAGAGAGAGAGAGAGAGAGAGAGAGAGAGAGAGAGAGAGAGAGAGAGAGAGAGAGAGAGAGAAGCTGCTACACAACAAGTCTTGCGTCGTCGACCTGATGTAAGGAATTCCTATAACACGAGTTATTATTTCCTCCTCCACGTTCCGACAAAATTCCTAACCCAGTCCCCCCACCTCCACTCTCATATGTTTTGCCATGCAAGCACCTCCTCCCGTCAGGTGGACTTACACGCGAGAGGCAACTTCTCCCACTCGACACTCCTCCTCTGCCTCGAGTGCTTGCAGCAGAATATTAATGAGAAATACCCTAGCCAAGAAGGGAGGGGGAGGATAAGGAGGGGGATTCCGCTGCCTCATACACCATGCAACAGTCGTGACAGGGACAATGCAAGGTGCAGTAAATTTTTCTGGGAGGGAAAAACATTTACCTGCCCAAAATGGTCTCTGACTCTCATGGAAACTAGCTAGTAACATGAAAACAGATGATCTGACTCACGTGATTACGTATAATCTCATAAAACATACACAAATTAATTGTTAAAGTAACTGCCAGATAAATATAAAAAGTAATATTATATTATCTACCATTCCAAAGTTCTCTAAAGTTCGTGAAACTAATTTTTAAGTTCTTTAAGTGACCATTTGCTTCGATTCACTAATTACGACCTAGGCAAAGGACAAGAGTCCAGAATTGTCCACACTCATTTTAATTGTCCTCCTTTTGACCTGGTTAACTCCTCATGTCCTTACATGCATAATTCATAAGTTCGATGTCAAGGGCTATGCTGAATCGAGAAATGTTCTGACCCGTGTTCCACAGGGGAGTGCTCTGCGACCTACGCTTTTTACAGCTATCAGTAGTGACTCGAATGTTTGATTAAGGAACTAGGGCAGCTTACAGAATATGCGACTCCTCTTGCAGTTATTCACTGCTGCCAATACAATAGAGTTGTTGTTATTCTAAACAGAGATCTGAACCGGAGATGAGGTTGTGCGTTAAGTGGGTATGAGCCTGAACACCAGCACCGTGTCCCCGTACAAATTAGCTGTAAATACATAACACTGACATATGATCATTAATATCTGATAATACTTAATATGTAGTTTTCAACCCTGCCTGTAAGCTAGTTGGATATCTTTGATCTATTATTGTTGAAAGATTGCTCTCGTGTCAGGCTGTTGGGAACCACCTCAAGTTTTTTATAATGGTATACATTCAGAGCTTTTCTGTTATCGCTAAGAAAAGTTACGTAAAGTGCAACAGTACATGCCAAATATATAAAAACCTGAAAATGGATGAAATTATTCAAAACAACGATAACAGTACAGTTCATCTCAGTACTGAGGTGGTGTTGAAAAAAAAAAATCACGTTGGAAAAACAAGCCCGTTTACGCACTCCCAAACTGCCATGCTCTACTTGTCTTTGATAACTTGCATCCTCTGTTTGTGATATGTCTCCAAGGACGCACGCGCGCGCGCACACACACACATACATACACACGCATACACACACACATATATATATATATATATATATATATATATATATATATATATATATATATATATATATATATATATATATATATATATAAACAATAGCTTCGTCCACTAAGAAAGGGTGGTTCCAGAGGGTATTACCCTCCGGTGAAGTCTAACTCTGGGCAGAATCTTTCAAGTTTTACTTCGGGAAGAGAACGGTAATAATAATAATAATAATAAAAAAACCTCGTAGACTGGAGGAAAACTTCATTATTTCTCTCTCTAGTATCACCAAAGTATGGATCAGAATGTTTACAGATGGTCTGCTCCTGTGAAGAGCATGGCGAAAAGTGGGTACAATTTGGAAAAGGTATTGAAAATGGAGGGCCTAAACCAAGAGATGAAAGCGTGCATGCTCAAGTTATAGGAGGGTTCAGTGCGCTGCTAATGAGTCTTCTGCAAAAGTATATGAAGCGGCTTTTGATGTGGAGTGGCTTGTCTTTTGTCTTGTTTTCTTGCTTGAACCAAAACACAAACACAAAATAAATCCTAAATCATCGATCCGGAAGCATCTTCCAAACATCTCGCACGGCCGACATAAATAGCAATAAGCATAACAATCTCAATCCAGCTGAGAGGAAGTTGTTGAACACCTCGGCGCTCGGCCGGGGTTGAGGGTTGAGGGACCTGGGTAGTGTTGAGGTCAACCCTTGAACTGGAGAAGGTCAGAGCACCATCTCGCACACTTGTTTAAAGGTTGCTGCTGCTGCTGCTGCTAAGGTTGTTATTCTTTTAGGGGGCATGGCGATGGAGGAAGATAACTACACACAAAGAGGAGGACAGAGAGAATTTCTGGACTGAATAACGAATCTAGGACATATATACTTTTCATTTTGAAAGTGATATCAGAGATAATGAAGTTATTTCAATGGGGGATTAATTTTTAATAACCGTACTCTGCTTTTCTCAGTACACAAACATGACATTAATGTCATTATTGGTTTAATTTTTTCACCAAAATTTGAAATCGTTTTTTAAGTGTTTTGAGGACGTCATGCCTTCACCTTCACACTATCAAATGTTTCACACAGGGACGTTGGCCAAATCTCCCAGTCCAACAAAGGAATCTCCCTTCAAGGGGTAGTACATTTAAAATGCATCTGAGTGTATTCCCTTAACGCCTTATCGGAGGTCCAGCCCGTTTGCACGACAGTTTAAGAGGGAAGAAGCGGTGTGTGTGTGTTGCGGGGGGTTGGGGGTTGGCATACCGTTTTTGGGATTACAAATTTATTGCGGCAATGATAAGGATGACACAAACAAACATTTTTTTTCACGGTCTTCAATCTCGAGAAAAATACAGATTGTCAACTACATTGCCTCTCGTGAAGGCTGAAGGGTAGCTGGGGAGATTTTTGCGTTCGAAATCAATGAAGGAGAGCCGAGTATTTTTAGGTTTCCTTTGAAATTATTTTTAGTAGCAGTGCCTGTTTCAATTAAGTTTATATCTATCTATCTATCTATATACACAGTATATCATGTTCCATATAACAGAGGAAAACATACTTTAATTATAATGTCGATGACCACAATAATTTTCGCAACAATCAATTAATTGCAAATTCCTTACATTTGCTTTTTTTTTAATAATCAGTTACCCTTCACTTAAATGCAAAATGAACTTGACTGATCAAAAACTAAAGTACTTACTGGACGAAGTTGAACTGAAGTTAAAACTTGAGTCAAATAAAAATCGAACTGCAATGAAAGCTTTCGCGGACATAAAAAATACCGAAAAATCGAGCTGGTGAAAGTTCTCTTCCTGCGCAAAAGTGACTGTAAAATCCACATCATGTTTGACGCTTGACCGTTTTCTACTCACGTTCAAGGACTGGCACTTGTATTTCTATTATGTCGACCTAGGCAGTTTTTTTTTTTTTTTTTTTTTTTTTTTGACTAGTGTGACATTCGTTTGCAATACGCAAATCAGCAATGATCAGCAGAATCGACTTCGGTTTTTCGACACGAACCAAGATCTGGATGGAAAAATGACGTTCCATTTTTAGAACCTTCCCTAGATAGCGATCCCCACTTCTTTGCGGAGTGTTTATTGCAAGCCCGTTGGAGATTATCGTAAAAATAAACAAGAGACTGTAAATATAAAGAGAATGACCCCCAAGAAATATCAGTCCTAGATAACGACCCCCGAAAACCACTGGGGGTCACTATCTGGGAAAGATCCTGTTTTTCGTTACAGGATAAAGAGTAGGAAAGTGGTGACGGAGTTCCCTATTAGGAAAAGGGCAACGGATTTTCAGACTATGGATATTTCTTGAAATTTCTATTTAAAAATATACTTGAGGACAGAATAAAATACTTTTTTTTTCTTTTACTGAGATCGCAGTGAAGGACTGGACTGGGTTGTATATTATATTTCAAAAACTCACTTGAGACAAGCCAGGCAAAGAAATTTTTGATTTATCAAGGATGTGATAAGGTATTGTAATTAGGCAAATACTGACAGTAGAAACACAGTTACCTTATCAAGATGGTTCAATGTGTATTCCTCATACACCGCCGTATACTGAATAATTATCACCCCTTTCCCCACAAGTCCTACTGTTATCTGCTTGAAAACTTCAATCAAACCCGCAAAGAACGAAAAAATTCCTTTAATAACAATCAACCAAACAAGCAATAACAAACAAAGAGCTTTGGGCAATTGAATCCTCGGCATCCCATCAAGGAACTACACCCAGCCGTGTCTTTCTCTCACGCCCAAGCTTACTCCTTTCAACCTTTGCTCCAAACCCCATTATGGGCCTCCCTAACCCCATCACCTACCCCAACCCTCCAAAATGCTAGTGTGTGTGTGTGTGTGTGTGTGTGTGTGTGTGTGTGAATGAAGTCCGAACCGGCAACTCCTTATACGGCACCAAAGTGAAGAACATGCAACGGCAAGCTAGAGATCTTCGCCTTTTCTGCTGGGAGAAGACTAACATACAATAAAAAGGAATAGTCTTCGAGACTATTACTTCATTCTTCTTCTTCAGAGGTTTATTGGGAAATAAAGTTCCGTTACAAAACGTCAGTTTTAACATCTTTACATATTCCTAGTCATACGCTACTGGATTCCAGTCCGCTTGCAGCATGTCCGTGGACGCCTTCTACTGTCTAGTCTCTAGACACGTGGAAGGAGTTCAAGGTCTGTGATGTTAAGAAGCTTTAAGAGAAATGCCGGTACATGAGGAAGACTTAAAACTTTGTGGACAACGATGCAAAATATGACAAGCTTCCAACGAACAAGGTTTAAAGTCTCGGGCAATTAAGAGAGAGAGAGAGAGAGAGAGAGAGCACCCTTCGTGGGTGGGTGATTACCACGCCAAGGATCTTCCCAGTGTAAATTCGGTCATTATTTGCACTGGTTGGTTAATGAAAGCAAGGATGTTAGATATGACACTGGAGAGAGAGAGAGAGAGAGAGAGAGAGAGAGAGAGAGAGAGAGAGAGATAAATATTGAACAAATCAAGGAAATGGAGAACCTTTTCCTATACAACCTCACTACTCCCTTTAATTTAATGTCGAGCAACGTCAGAGAATTCATGTTGAGGTAGGAGGGATTGAGAAGGGAGGGGATGGGGGAAGGGGCCCATCCATGGCAGTGGCCCAACATAAACAGGTTTCAGCGGCGTCAGTTTGGCGACTCGTATGACGTCACAGCCGTTTCTACTCGCTTATAAAGATGACATCACCCTTCTTCGGAAAATACATGCCCTTAAACTTATACACTTCTTTGTAAATTACGTCTTTTTTTCTGAGCATCCAAACACTTCTTTGTAAATTACGTCTTTTTTTCTGAGCATCCAAACAGTCTTGCGGGTTTCAGCCATCGGACCAGTCAGCATTTCAAAGTCACCAGATACAGGGTACAAATTTTGACGCTAGAAAAAAAAAAAAAGTTAAAGGACTTTGCAACTCAAGACCTTAAACGGTGTTTCGTAGTAGTAGTAGTAGAAGTAGTCGTATTAGTAACAGCTGTTGTTGTTGTCGTTGTATGGAAGATAATTGATAATTATTTTTAAAATCTTTATACATATCTTCATACAAAGTCAATGGACAATGAACGACTCTGTCCTTCTCGAGCAAAAAAAAAAAAAAAAAAAAAAATAAAAAAAGAGAGAGGAAGATAAAACAGTCGAGTTCGTCTGTGATGAGAGAGAGAGAGAGAGAGAGATTCTTTATTATGACAACTACGAAACTTACTAATCAGTGACAGCATAGTCTAAGCAAAACAACGAAAAAACATAAATTCCATCCACAACACGGAAAACCACAACCTCAACCGTGACATTGAAGATCGTGACAACAGAATATTTTATAAGACAAAAAACAATTGGCTTTATGGAGTAGATTATTTCATATAAAAAGTTATTTTATGAAGTAAAAAAAAAAGGATATTTTCTGACAACAGGGAACGACTGTGGAAAAATTCAATCAGCTTAAACGAATATTTTATAATACTTGCGTCAAATTAATTAAGTATATCTTAGTTTAACCAGACCACTGAGCTGGTTAACAGCTCTCCTAGGGCTGGCCCGAAGGATCAGATTTATTTTACGTGGCTAAGAACCAACTGGTTACCTAGCAACGGGACCTACAGCTTATTGTGGAATCCGAACCACATTATGACGAGAAAAGAATTTCTATCACCAGGAATAAATTCCTCTAATTCTTCACTGGCCGCTCGGAGAGTCGAACGCTGGGCCAGCAGCGTGCTAGCCGAAAGCTCTACCCACCTCTCCAATGAAGAACTTACTTGCGTCAAATAAAAATTATACAGAAAAGATACGACATAGAATATAAAAGAAAACATTGCGACGCTAAACCGAAAAAATTTTATGGAAAAAAAAAAAAATCCTCTATGCCTAAAACAGACATGTTTTCATGACAAATAGAGGGGCAGTTCAATTGCAAAAAAAACTACAGAAAAGAGTTTGATCTAAAATGATTCTAAAAAACAGATTTTGTGTGGAAAAGAAATGTGCATTAGGAAGGTAATAATGCATATGCCAAGAAAAAAAAAATTTTTTTGAGGACGTGAATTCATCAAAGTTGATTCTTAGACAAATATGTGATTTTTGAAAAAAAAAAAAGGCGATTCCAAGAAAAAAGGAAGGTCCTATGGCACAAAATGAAATTATTCTAAAACAGACAACCTTACAGAAGAAATAAAATTCAAAGGCCTAACTGAAAAATATCAAATTTAAGTTCAAAAAAGGAAGAAATCCAGTGACAAAAATGATTATCTCATAACGAAAAAAATCCGTTAAAAATTAAAATAATCACGTGACGAAATAAAAAAAAAATAGCATGGGAATGCAGTGAATAAAAACTAAAAGATGAAATGAACAAGGGTACGCCATCATACAACTAATCGCAGTGTCCAGTCAATATATACTCTCTCAACTGCCTTCGATCCAGTTTTATTTTACCAAAATGTTCGAGCAATAACCGTGCAGCATGAATCACACAACAGGCATTTTATTGGATACTGGCACGAACGGTTATTTCATTGTCAAGGTCACTGATACAACAGACCAAAAGCTAAAATACTGTATTGACTGAAGCAATAAAATACAAAGGAAATGATTACACTCTCTTTCTCTCTCTATTATACAACGGAGATTAAACGACGTGGGGGTTGGTCAGTAGTGGATTTGGATGGGTGACAGACACGAAAAGTTGTACATGTCGGCATTATAGAGCCCTTGAACATCAGTGGGTAGGGTGTGGGGGTAGCAGTCTCATCCCAACACTACTTTCTGAAAACCGAGCGTGTAACACATTCAGCAAAACTGGACTCAGGTTAGCAAGGTGTAAGTACAAACATGGGTTGCAGACATGAATACGAGAATGGGCTAGCAACTCCATTCCTTGACACTTGCTGAAAACATCAAAAGCGTCCTCTTTTCAGAAAACCTTTCTCTCTCTCTCAATATGCAACTGCAGATACATGGCAACAAGCGTTTCGGAAAGATCCTTAGCAGGCAAAACAGGAAGGAAGCCGCTCAAGTGGGTAACAAGCGAAATCCAACCCCGCCAGCATGCAAGGTGCTGAGGAGAGGGGAGAGGAGAGGAAGGGGGCGGAGGGAGAGAGGAGAGGAAGGAAGGAGGGAGGGGTGCCGGCGGCTGGTAAACAAATGGAGGACAAGGACAGGATTAAGATCCGTAATGTAGGAAGAACACGCAAGGCCGATTAAGGAAAGGGAAAAGTGCCTCGGGAGTTTGAGCGTGGCATCGAGAGTTTGTTTTGGGTACCAGGATTCAAGACTAAGTCGAATCCGGAAGCAGACTCCTATTGGGATAGAATAAAATTATAAATTATAGTTATGTGGACGGCAGAGCTAAACCTTACGTTTAAATGAATGAACGATTTACCACGATACGAAATGACATAATGGATACGACTGATACCAATCAGGATGCAAGGTAAATGAATGAACGACTTATCATGATATGGTAATATATATCATCATGGATATGACTGATACCGATGAGAATGCAAAAGTAAAGAAATATCTTGACCAGTGATACAATGAACGGGTTCACCGAATATGGCCAAGAACTTCATTGCTTCCGTTTTCATAAATCTGTCCACGCTTTGCAGAGTTGTTTGCCGTCAACCCGACCCCGACAGGAAGACCATATCTGAGAAATAACTTCCTACAGCAATTTAACACCATTCTATGAATTTTAAGATCCATGTTAAGAAAATTATCTCATGAAAACGTACATTACGGCTGATATGACTACTAATTCACATTCAACCTATAATCTAGTGATTTTTCGCCCATATCGCCATGACAATTTTACGTGTCAAAGCATATTTAATGAAAAACCATAACAGTTTTCTTTATACACCATGATAACTGATGAACTGTTCTTAAGCACCAGCGGACTACAATGATTATAGAAAAATTATAGAGAATTAAAGTATAATTTTGACACTGGAGGTGAAAAAGTAACAGCAAGAATTAAATCTTTTGTTGTGATAGTTGCATGTGTAATACTTCCTTTATTCTTCCCATTTGCTTATAATGGTGTGTGAGTGTGTGTGTGTGAAAAGCAATAGGAATAATTATATATATTTTTTTTCTTTCTTTTAGTTAAGCATTTCTGGTTAGCCCGAGATATTTTGGGCAAGTGAAAACGCGAATCAGTGCCTACGTGTTGGCGACTCAGTATTGAAATAGCCCGTCGTCAGCATCACTCAGCAAGGAGACAAAAGTGCATAGCTTCTTGGGTGATGTCCTAGCTAAATCGGAATGTTCCGACGGCCGGAAGTCGTCGAGTTCCGGTTGGGTGTTCTTTCGTGAGTTCGCTCTGATGGGCGGGTCACAAGAAGTGTAAATTTCCCATTTTGAGTACAGGTTAGACATTCGGGTCTGGTGGTTTTCTAGAAAAAGAACCAGCCCAGTGGAAGTGCTCACGAACTGTTAGTGAGATGTATTGATTAGAGGTCAAATAAATGGAAGGGAACTTAACATACCGTGACTTCGGTCATGTTACACATTTTTGACTCTTACGATGTAGAGACTTCTTTAGTTAAAGTTGATAGCACTACGTGGTATTTTAGTTGGACTTATTTTTGGGTTGCCATTTCTGGGATATAGGATTGTCCTTTTCCCGTTACTTTCTGTTTTGTTATTTCATTCCAAACCATTTACTGTTAAACTCTTGAATAATTTTGTAGACATGATTTTGCTGTCAATCCTTGACACATTACTAATTTGTCGAGAGAGAGAGAGAGAGAGAGAGAGAGAGAGAGAGAGAGAGAGAGAGAGAGAGAGAGAGAGTATTGAAGTTTTGTGCCAGCTTAGTCTCACGCTAACAAACGCTACCATCAAACCTCTCGAGGTAAGAGCTAACGGCCTCATACAGGGCGTAAGATATGTTGTGTGTGTGTGTGAGAGAGAGAGAGAGAGAGAGAGAGAGATGACACTTCTGCGTACTATTCTCAACAAGTTTTTGGGGGGACGGAAGAGAGAAGGACACCTTCAACTCTTCTCCATCTCCCCATAACCATTACATCAACTACTTATGGGACTTGCGTGAACTTCCTCACGATATAATTTGTTACTCTATCTTCCAACCAGACCCCTGATATTCTTTTTAAAGCTTTGTTCTCAAGTCAACGTACTGTCCTTACAGCAATACATATCTTGTTTGACTCATGTATAATCTTAATTTCGTAATCAATATCAGACTGATTTCAAGATCTTTTTCAATCTGCCCACTGTTTGAATACAATAGAATAGATACAGAATTTAGGGCAAAGGCGTTGGGACCTGTGAGGTCACTCAACGTTGAAAGGGAAATTGACAGTAAGAAGGTCTGAACGGTGCAACAGGAGGGAAACCCCGCAGTCGCACTATGAAACAATTGTTAGAGAAGGTGGAAAGTCAGGTGGAACCAAGAGAACACGAACAGAGGTACAGTAAAAGGAATGAAAGAAGCTGCAACTAGGGGCCTAAGGAAGGGACGCTGCAAAGACCCTTAAGTAATGCCTACAGTGCGTGCACTGACGACACTACCCCACCTACGGGGGCCCACTGTTTGATCTGCAATTTTTAGTCCTTCACTAAATTCAAACTCAAGAGAACCTGTATTGGATATCACTATTCCTAAATATGTGAAAGGTGCGGCAACCTCATGAATCCTTTCTTTATCTGAAATGGCTTCATCCCTCAGTCCTCCATTCATAAATACATAAGACGCCCAAACAGCAAAGACGAAAAACATTCCTATATAGCACCCTGCAAATTCATTTGACAATACTCTATCAACATTAACTTGACATCTGCATCGTTTATGGATAATTTCAACTACGTTTAAACAATTAACAAGAATACCATTCTGACGCAAAGCCTTCCACGATACTGGACCGTGGACTGTCATTTTCCAGCTGGTAACATAATCCAACAAAAGGGGATTTATTTACATGTAGATATTAACGGGAAGGGGTGGGGTGGGGTGGAATTAATGGTCATCGAGTGCTCGATTACTATCAAGAGAGTGAGTTGGGGTGGGGGGGGGAGGGGTTGTGTTGTCCCACTACCACTACAGAAAGCAAGGCTGCCAACCACGATTCATTAAATCCCCTCCCACGAGATAAGAGGGGCGAGGGGGCTCCACATACAACCTTGGTCCACCTACAGCTGAATTAAAAACTTCCTGTGTTTTACTTCCCTAAACTAACAAGCACACAGACACACCAGGGAGGGAAAAAGATTTAGTATTTCTAATTTATTTCTAGGTTCACTGCTTACAAGAGCTTAAAAACATGGTCATCAACTCCAGGAAAACTAGTGTTAACAGCTAAATGAATGCACAGCAGTAAATAGAAATCTTTGGTGTACATAGTAAGTAGTGAAGCTTATTCGCTAAGTTATGACACCCCTAAATTTAAGTTCAATGACGCGACAGTAACCTCCCCCCCCATTTATATATAATTATATATAAAATACACACATATATAAATACACACACACACACACACACACACACACATATATATATATATATATATATATATATATATATATATATATATATATATATATATATATATTAATTAAACGATGGCAAAGACAGACAGACATACAGACGTAGAGAGAGAGAGAGAGAGAGAGAGAGAGAGAGAGAGAGAGAGAGAGAGAGAGAGAGAGAGAGAGAGAATTTCTCTTCCCCAAAAATAGAAAAAACTCATTAATGATCCCGTTGCAAGTTATTCAATGAAGTAAAACCAATGGACTTGAAATATCCGGTCTAGATGTGTTCGAACTTGCTGTGTGTATATGTGAACTGCAAGGCTGCGGCAATACAAATTATTAAATGAAGCAACTCTCTCTTATGAAAGTTCATACACTAAAAGATACAAATACTTTCATGCTTTGAGATTAAAAGTGGTTGGACCTTATCATTATTTTTATAATACACAAAGTACACATAATTTGCAGTCACAAATGATAAACGGCAATAAACCGCTAAGAAACCTTCCACAGCACATACAATAATATGCAAAAGGAGAGAAATTAAGAGAGAACAAAAATAGTAAAAAAATATAATAATAAAATAATCAAAGAAATCTGTAAAAAAATTACCAAAATAAAACAAAGCTCATCAATTAAAAATGAAATTCCCCAAAAATCAATGTTTTCTCTCTCTCTCTCTCTCCTACAATTCCATACGGGACCAATGCCTGGAGCAGGCCAAGTGAGCTGGAATTTCCGATTAGAAATAATGTGGCACGCGGTTCCTTTCGAAAGTAGCGCAATGGAAAAATCCGTTTCCGCTGGAAGATACCGTCATTAGCCAATCTCTAAAGGAATAGTGTTGCTGACTGCTACAAACTGAGATTAAATATGGCAAGAATGGAAAAGATGGCTTTATTACTTGTTTTTATGTGACCAGATACCAAAAGAGATGTGTCAGGAAAGATATCTCAAAAGAGACAGAGTAATAAAATAATGAAAATTATTTGAATGTCAACATTACCATATATTCATACACACACACATATTATGTATATATATATATATACATATATGTAGACCGTGAAGATATTTCAAAGTTTGTAAACTACTCACATACGTATGAGCACTGATTAAGTTTCAGAAAGAGAGAGTTTTGATAGAGGAATATACAGCTGTAGCCAATTGAACAAAACAAAAGCAAGCAACTAAATAATATATGTTCACTAACCTGCAATTCTGAATATTCCAACATCAACTGGGTCGATCAAATATCCCGTTCACTTACCCAAAATGACACTAAATCATTTTCGAAAGGCAACTTATGAGAATGAACTATGAATCAGTTATATTTTCAGGAACTGTATGCATTAAGGGGAAAATCAATTGCATGCAATATTATAGATGATGAACAAAACCACAGATATAATCACAAGTCTTAGTATATAGCCATAAAAATTGTGAAATGAAGTCACAATATTTTCAAGATCACTAAGAAATTAGGTGTAAACGAATATATGAATCCTTGGTGATTTTTTGTCGCCTTTCTATAAACGCAACTATAACAAACTATACAAAAAACGAATTAATTCAATGATTACACCATTCTACATGTCATACAACATGTCACTAAAAGTACATCAAAATGAAAGGATAACTACAAAAGTCTCTAAAGCAATTCACAATCGATTCATGAATAACATTCCGAGCTCTGTCAACTTATGATCGAAACACTAAACAGGGACTGTTACTAACTACATCAAAAACCACCACTGCTATAACCCATCACTGAACAATGCTGCCCCAGTGGAAGCGCATACACTAGAACAGAAAAGTGGTCGGTGTGGGGGAAATCCTGAACAAGTTGTGGCGGAGTGGAGAGATACCGATTTACGTTGAGGAAGCGTCAGAAAGATCGTATGCTGATTCTTAGAATTAGGGTCAACATCGAGGAGAAAGGGGGTCTGGGAAGGGAAGGGGGTGAGAGGGTAGGGGGAGGGGGGCCACGGTGCCAAGGTGAAGAGGTCCATCCTCGCAAGGTTAACTACTTAAAGAGAGCAATGAGAACCGGCGACGGTCTTGTTGACACGAGAAGTTTTGTTTCCTTATCTAAACAACATGTCGAGTTGTATTTTGTCTCCTGCACTCTGCTGCCCGACCCCCAACCCCCACTTCTACCAGCTTGTTGATCATACAATACTAATGTCACTTGAGCCCAGAAAGCGACAAGAAAAGAGATTTATCAACTTATTAAGTGAACATGATGTTAGTTTTTTTTCTTTTAAACGGAAAACTGATGTATTTATCAGTGAACATACAGATGCACACAAAGTACTTCTGTACAAATATAGCATGCAATTAAAATTAAACTTGAACTTACTACACACCTAGTATATCCGGAAATTACATATCAGCTTTCACTGCTTTTCAACGCCTGAAGCCTCTATCAAAGATAACTCATATCCAATACATAAAATTTAATTTAAAAATTATATAGCAAAAAACATTTGAAAAAAATACACTGAAAACAGACTTCATGAACTATATCTATTTAAGGTTGATTGCTTAAAAGCTTGAAGTACCTATACCTAAAAAAACAAAAAAAAATACATTCATCAAGTCTTCCAAACTATCGTAAGGAATTTCCACTCAAGTGTTGGCTACGTAAAACCGCTTTCACGTGTTTTCTTCGAGAAATTCCTTCTCTAATCCCGAGAATACGTCCTCCTGCATTCCTTAATCCCCCCCACCAACCATCTCTCTCTCTCTCTCTCTATTGAAGGAAGACAAAGTTAATAAAATCAGGTTTACCGTCGCGTGTCTTCCTTTCTCTGGCCCGAAGGCCACTTGGAAGCAAACAAGATGTCGGACGATGATGTTGGGAGTTTTCAAGACAAACAAGAGACAATGCAAGTTTCTTTTCTCATTATTTACATACGTCATTCCAAAGTCGAATAAATTTACGAGTGCAAGGACCCACGTCGGAGCTTCGAAGGAATGAGGCAATAAAGGGTGCGGAGGACATTTCCTGTTCAGAATGAAAAACGGGCTACGTTGATGGTTAATGATATGGGAATTGAGCTGAAGAATTTTATGGCACTATAGTAACTTTATCTGAAATACTGCAAGATTTTAAATAAAAAAAAAAGCTTCAGAACCATACGTGGAGTTTTCTAACAATCTTTTCCCGGGCATTTCTTGTTGAGAATGAAACTGGGTACGTTGATGATTAGTGATGTGGGAACTCAGATGAAAAATCATAAGGCATTTTATGTAGCTTTATCTAAAACACTGCAAAATCTTCAATAAAAAAAAAAAAAAAGCTTCAGAACCGTACGTGGCGTTCTCTAGCATTCTTTTTCAGGGTATTTCCCGTTGAGAGTGAAACTGGGTACGTTGATGGTTACTAATATGAGAATTGAGCTGAAAAATTATAAGGCATTTTATGTAACCTTATTTGAAATAGAGCAAAAAGTTGTCTAGCGTTCTTTTCCAACGCCACTACAGCTATGGGGGGAGGGGGAAAGAAACAAGGCAAGGGGTTAACGACCTCGGACTTTCATCATCCCCTACACAGAGGCAGCGGGATGGTGGCAGAGAACGCGTCGTCAAACGTGGTACAGGCCAAGGCAACAAACAGAACCTTTCTCCCGAAATGCGCCGGTCATAAAACAACTGTTATCAGGTGGCGCACGCGAAACACGCCAAACAAGAAACTCGTATTTCCGTATAATTTTGCCAATTGCATCGTACTAAAAATACATCAAGCTCACATGTACGTTACGTATTTTAGTATATTGATTAGGCAAAAAAAAAAAAAAAAAAAAAAATCATGAATCTTATTTAACTGAATTGCGGACGTTGTACCTGATTGTAAAAATATAAAAAAATAATAAAATGTAAGATGTGTATTCTTGACCTGACCTGAGAACATTAAACTGATAACAAAACCGAATAAAGTAATATTTCAAACTTCCGTGTCTCAAGAAAATGAGACTCGAGTGCTGTAAAACTGATAAAAAAACTGACATTTATGTACTTTCTAAAAGACTTGAGGCTGGTACAACAGAGCTGCCCAACCCAAAGATGCCCTAAGATATGAAGGTCGGTAGTCCATCGCCATAAAATCCCCTACTCCCCACCGCATAAGTGACCATCATCCAAACCCTCACATTAATCCGCCTACTACATTGTAAACCCCACTACATAACTGTTGCTATGCATTTGACGAAAAATGCATAGTGCAAGAGTTTGTTACTGAGCTGAAAAGTTCGTGTTAGGATGGAAGAGAAGAGGAAAGTAGTGAAGCAATGTTATTCCGCAATTATAAAAGTAAGATACACCGGGAGATTCGTAACTATAAAAATCTATCGTACGACACCCACGACGGACAAAATAACACCTGAGTTCCGCCCACGACCTTCGCACAGGTGATGACACTGGCGATGACACACGCATACTTATGCCGGCAACAGTTCGTCATCATTTAAAAGCCATTTCCACGTGTATGTCTCTCATTTAATGTTATGACCTACGGGACAGGCAAATTAATGTCCGTCTCTAGCCCAGGCCAGAGGAAAGCAATATCAAGAATGGGGAAGAAGAACGATTGGAAACCAATAACAAGAATGAGGAAGGAAAAGACAGGACAGAACCCAGAGGGAAGGAAGATAACTTCCTTTTAAGGGTAAAGAAATATCGCCCTTTTAAAGGATGGGTTGACAAGAGCTTTTATAGGATGGATATACTTGCCCTTCATAGAATGGGATATACCTAAATTTCATGAGATGGCATAAAAGGTGCCCCTTAAATGAAGGATATATCGGCCTTTCATAGAATGGGATATTCCTGCCTGTTAAGGGATGGGATTTGTCGCCCATCAACAGGATGGGATATACCTTTATTTTAATGCATGGGAGTCAACTCTGAAATGAATTTTATAAACTCAAGCCGGTCCAGGTCCAAATTGAGGAAAGGCAAGTGGGAAAGGGGGCTGGACAAAGGGTCAATGCACCGCTTTTAAACCATTTACTGTTCGCGAAATTCAAACCAGACTCAAGAACAACGTAACGTTGAAGCACAGGGGAGAAATAGAATACGAGAGTGGACTAGCCATCTAAGATTACCTAAAGGGACTGTTTAGAGCCTGTGCAGACCAAGGTATGCATAAGCATTTTCAGAATAAGAATAAGAAACTTTAGATAGAACAGAATATAGAATTTAGGCCACAGGCCAAGAGCTGGGACCTATGAGGTCATTCAGCGCTGAAGGGAAATTAACAGTATAGTTTGAAAGGTGTAACAGGAGGAAAACCTCGCAGTTGTACTATTTCAAAACTGATACAACCGCATATCAGGATTGGGTGATCAGGTAAAAGTTAATATAAATTAAACAAACATACAATAGGCCAGTAGGTGGTATAGATTTTGGAAAGCCCCATAGAGAGGTTGGCTTGTGTTCAAGTGAAAAACCTTAAAGGAAAGATGATTCTTTCAAACCAGTAAATGGAAAGCTTTAAACTATTCTTAATAGAAATAGAAGTCCCACCAAAAGAGAATGTGAATAAAAATTTTACAAAACATTTCAAAAGACAGCAGCAAAATTACCTAGGAATGACAAATGGTAGTAAACGAACTAAAATGAGAAAAGTGAGATGTATTCAGCTCGACAGTATGAATACACAGTACTTGAAATTTTAAACTGTATATATTTATGGTACGCAATTTGATCTAAAATTTGAGTATATATATATATATATATATATATATATATATATATATATATATATATATATATATATATATATATATATATATATGATTAAATTAAGTGAATAACGTAAAACCAAAAAATCAGAAACCAATTTCCTTTAATATTTAAGGAATATTCTCCGACAAACGGGGGCGCTGAGCTGCAAAGTTATCAGCTCCAACACAAGCAATATTATTCAGAACACTGAAACGATCCTCCATCTTGAAAAGAGTAGACACGAACACACGAAAATCCAAGACAGTCGAAAACTGCCTGCCGGGCCAATTTGCAGAGTTTAGGGATGGGTCACTTGCATGAGCAAACAGCCCCTCAGTTGTAACAAAAATCAAGTTTTTGCGTAGGAGGCAAGTTACCAGCACTCGGCTTCGTCTGGCCACAACCACATAATTACTAAGCAGTCGGTTCGACGCTACGGTTGAGATGTGATGAAAATGATGATGATGATGATGATGATGATCATGATGATGACGATTCTGCGCAGCGGGACTCTGGAGAGGATGACAATTCACTTAAAAGAATTTAGGACTAGCTGAATGAACACCATAATATTCTTTGGAAGCTTGAATTTCAAGCCAATGGCCCTGTGGGCCAGCTCCATATGAATAGGGTTCATCTTCTGAATAATAATAATAATAATAATAATAATAATAATAATAATAATAATAATAATAATAATAATAATACTTGCAAGGAGATCTGGGTTCATAGGTAGGGCATTCACTCTTTTTGGGAAAAAATCTTGTTCTCTAATATATGTAAAACAAACTAATAGGACTACGGTCCATACATAACTTTTTTTTTTATTTGCTACTTTAAATTTCCAGCAAGAGATACTTCCGTGATACTGACAAAAACATGTGGCCTGTCCCTTTAAATTCTTAAAATTACGCTGTCGTGACGTAACAGGTCCCAGTGATGATAATCAGCTGGGACGGGTGACGACAAGCGAATGCCAACCATGGCACATCCAAGATCTAAAGTCTTTAGATCTTGGGCACATCATCAAGCCCAGTGGCCATAATACCGACCTCGCATAAAACCTCCCTTTGAAAACAGCAATGACAGATATAATACATGAGGAACAAACATTGTGAACATAGAGGTTACTAACGTAACCAAGACTTAACCTCCCGCACGCACTGCAAGAAAACTACTCAAAAAGACGAACCTCAGACAGTCTTTTTTTTTTCAGAGCGGTGAATTTCAGACTTAGTTTTTTTTACCATCTGTCATTAATTGACAGCCATGTTTTATCCCTCTTACTAAATCACACAGCACTCAAAGGAAAAATCGAGCATCTGCGGTATATTTTACGGCTAAGTGGTTGGTTTAAGTACACGCTTGTTACACTTAAAAACAAGGGATAGACTAAAAGGGAGTGATGTCTTCTACACGAGGCTACAACAGGTGGAAGCAGAATACATAAAAAAATAGGCTACAGACCCATACACTTACACAGACTATAAAAAATATATATATATATATATATATATATATATATATATATATATATATATATATATATATATATATATATATATATATATATATATATATATATATATATATATATATTTACAGTAACATCAATATCAGCATCATTACCAATACAAAGCTAAGTGGTGGGGTAATCATACGAAAAACAAATGATATACTGCATATAAATACAGTAACATCAATATCCGCATCAGCACCAATACAACGTCAAGAGCTGGGGCACTAATACAAACACAAATGGAACAGTAATTATTGAGTAACAAAACAATATATCTTAAAGGGCAAAGACCATGCCCTTCAACCTTCGCGGTGTATATTATTACCTGACCTACTAATCAAAGGAGTAGCTACAACTCCGAAGATTATTATTATTATATTCTCTTCTTTTTTTTTATGTGTCGCCAACGTCATCGGCATACTTTCCTAATGTTCCTTCTCTAAAGGGATCATGTTGGCGCAAATGTTTCATTTCAAAACTCCTGCAGCCGGCCTCATATGCAAAACATATCTTCCAGTTTTACCCCACCTCAATCCACCCCAACCAAGTGCCCAAACGGGCCATCTCCAAAAGGAAAGAGAGCGAGAGATTCCCCCTCGCCCCCACCCTAAAAACCATCCCATCCATATTTGCGACGTGGACTGTGGCCTCTGAGAGTGAGTCTTAGACATCGTCGACGCCTTCAGGTGATATAACGGTATCTGCCACATAGCGTCGAGGGTTGGGGTAAAATATTCTGTTCTGAGTTTACACAATCACTGCAAGGAATTTGCATCTGATTTTACACGGTCCTTACACGAAACTTACGACTGAATTTACAACTGGACTTACATGAATTCTATGAGGAAATTGTCGCCGAACAATGAACTTGCGAATGAATTTAAAAGATGGCTATCATTTATTTCAAAACCGGTCGCTACATTACTTTCTAATTACCTATAATATATATGTGAAGAACTAAATAATAATGTCTGATATAATATTTTACAACCACCAATGTACGTACGTATGTACGAATGTGTTTATATATATATATATATATATATATATATATATATATATATATATATATATATATATATATATATATATATATATATATATACTGTATATGTGTGTGTGTGTGTGTGTAGAATCTACTGGTCACTTTTACCAGATGCATACGCAATTGTAACAGCCACGATGCCCTCTTGACTCCTCGAATTCTTTGTACTTTTTGGATATGCTGGTCACTAAAAGCCTTAAGATCGAAGTGCAAGAAATTGAAGTGGTTGTGACGTCCGGTAGCGGGAAACGAACCCATGTCACCATAATCACAAGAAGGTCACGTTGCCCACCTGACCACGAGAACGATGAAAGTCTATTGCCTCTCATACATACATATACCTGTCGTTTTCAGATATATTTATTAGGGCAGGAATAGAACCCATCCTCACCATCGTAGCCAAGTGGGCCATCATTTTTATTGCTTTTTAGGCTGAAATATATATGTAGAACCTACAGGTCACTTTTTACCAGATACATATGTAATTGTAATAGCTACAATGCCCTCTTAACTTCTCGAATTCTTCGCACTTTTTTGGATACGCTTGTCACTACAAAGCCTTTAGATCCAAGTGCAACAAAAACGATTGCCCACTTGGCTTCGATGGTGAGGATGGGTCTATTCCTGCTTTAATAAATATATCTGAAAACGACAAGTGTGTATGTATGAGAGGCAATGGACTTTTATCCTTCTCCTGGTCAGGTGGGCAACGTGACCTTCTTGTGATTATGGTGACAAGGGTTCGTTTCCCGCTACTGGACATCACAACCATTTCAATTTCTTGCACTTGGATCTTAAGGCTTTGTAGTGACAAGCGTACCGAAAAAAACGTGAAGAATTCGAGAAGTCAAGAGGCCATTGTGGCTATTACAATATTATGTATATATATATATATATATATATATATATATATATATATTATATATATGTGTGTGTGTGTGTGTGTGTGTGTGTGTGTGTGTGTGTGTGCGCGTGTGTGTGTATTGTTTGATGCTATATCAGTGTAAGTATCTATCAAATGAAATATCACGTTAGTATGAGTAATTCTATTTATCTCTCTTTGTTCTCCTTGCATGATTTGGGCGTGCGTACACAATTACCTCAAGTACATGTGCACACCTCAAGAACGCAAAATATTTCCATAAAATCGGTGATATGAACATTGACAAGGGTGCAGACAGCAGACTGATCTTATAAACACACAAATACACTGTTAACTAAGAGAGAGAGAGAGAGAGAGAGAGAGAGAGAGAGAGAGAGAGAGAGAGAGAGAGAGAGAGAGAGAGAGAGATCCCCATTTCAAAGCAACCTCATCACCTGATGACAAAATGACGAAAAGATTGGGTGACAGCAAATCCCCCAAGATCCCCATCCTATCCCACCCTTCAATCTTCCTCACCCCTTCCGGGAGATTTGGGAAGATTGCATTTTTCAGCAATGGTCACGCGCCCTACACCTCTGGACTTACCGGCTTTGCGTATAAAGCCGTGGCACCACCCTGTATATATAGTTCACATGCGATTCAATGCAAAATGAAAAGACTTCGGAATTATTATTCTTTTAATAAAACTTTCTCTCTCTCTCTCGGTGTGTGTGTGTGTGTGTATGTATCTCTAAAGAGAGAATATATCCATATATATGTATATGTGTATAATATATATATATATATATATATATATATATATATATATATATATATACACACACACTCAAGGAATACATCGAAATTATGACATGATATTACATCAACGTTAGATTAAAACAAAAGACAGCAACATCTTTTTCTACGCGAATTTGTCGTGCACACGTTTCATTTCATAACTCGTGTGACTTATTATTGTTCCCTTCTTACCTGCGTCTTTCTTCTAAGTCGGCGACGTATTCATTCACAACGTCTCTTCTCAAAGTTAGCAGTTCACGAGTCTATTAGTTAGAAGGGATTTATATTAAATATAATTATATCTCTCATAAAGGCGTAATGGAGACGAAACGGGTAGCTTCTTACTTCAATGATGAAAGTTAATTACATACACAAGTACAATTACGGTTACAGTCTTACTCTCTTGAAAACTACTCCTGCTAATCGAAATTCAGTTTCTGTCTGGTTAAGTAGCCCGAGGTCAGAGTCTGGTTGGGACCACAGAAGCTGGGGGGAAGTACTGCGTCTTCTCGTATTGGTGACTAGCGACTCAATCTCTCTTCTCTAGCTTCGTTCTTCTCTGGAACCCCTGCTTCTCTTTGCTATCTCCCCATCTCCCCCCTCCTTACTTCATTGAAGATTACTTCCTCGAACAGCTTGGGGAAGATATCTTTTGTCAAAAATCTCCTAGAAGATTTTGATTGAAAATGACCTCTGTAGGAGTAGTTAATGGCTCCTCCCTAGAATGTCTAATTGGAGAAATTGTGAACTACTTCTCTTTGTCCAGCCCCTTTTCACGGAAATTCATGGAAACGCCTCCTACTGAAGACGGGATTATAGATATGGCTGGAACACTGACTCCCTACGAGGTCATAGGTTATGCTCGATCAGCTCAGTCAAGAGGGCACAGGTTCAAGATTTTATGATCGGTTTTATGGCCCTGGGCGCGATACACTCGCTAGCTGTTTTGGGTTCATGTAAAGACAGTTTCCTGCGTTTAGCTTGTTTGATATATCTAGCCTCGGTAATGCATAACAACCAAGGCTTCATTGTTTTTTTTTTCTCTCTCTCTCTATTCTTACTCGATCGATCACTGTATAATTTATCTTTTTCCACTTCTCTCTTTTTAAGATTCTATTCTTATGCTTCCCTATTTAATCGTTCTTTACAAATTCACAAGAATTTTTTGTAAAATAAAACATAGCCTATACATAAAGCTTTCGAGAACATAATCAGTTCTTATATAATAATAATAATAATAATAATAATAATTATAATTATCATTATTACTGTCATCATCATCTTCGTGATAAAGACGTTCAGAAGTTTGGCTGTCCCTGGAAGTGGAAGCGAGATTAACCTAAATGGTGCAATATACGTAAAGGTTATCAATGTGCTGTTGCTGAAACTTCTGTTGTAGTCCCACAGAGCAGCAATGATAATTGTAGCTATTTTCACTACAGACTTCTTCCTCTTATTCAGCGGTTAGAGAATGAATGCGAAATCTGAATGTTGGGTTTTTCTCAGCTACCGCAAATCTCTCACCAACGGCCAATTGTGGAACACTAACGACGGTAATATATATATATATATATATATATATATATATATATATATATATATATATATATATATATATATATATATATATATATATATATATATATATATATATGTGTGTGTGTGTGTGTGTGTGTGTGTATGTACAGAGAGAGAAGAGAGAGAGAGAGAGAGAGAGAGAGAGAGAGAGAGAGAGAGAGAGAGAGAGAGAGAGAGAATAATCATAACAATAATCATACTGGAGAAAAAGAAATAAACCCATAACATAAGAGAAATGGACACAATGGTAGACTACTTCTCCTCACAACGACAACAACAACAAAAGGACTTAAAAAAAGGGCGAAAAATAAAGGGGTTAACTTCAATAAAGGGGTTATATTCAGTGTGAAAACCCAGAGTAAAAAAAAAAAAACTTAAGAGGGGGAAAAAAGGGGCAATCCCCTTTCTATGCATATCGATTTCCTTCCCACTCCGCTATCTTTTTTCCTTCCCCCAGTTCAAGGTCAAGGAGACTTCAAAGGATTCCTTTATTTTCAGTCTTCCCCTAAAGGACGAGATTAAAATCCCCATCAGACGGGGTTGCATCATCGGGTCCCGGACGGACCACGTGTATACTAATTACTTCACCGACTAAAAATAACAGGTTCTAAATTAGGGGGACAGCGCCCACGATAAACAAATAAAATAAATAAGTATACGAATGAATGAAGAAATAAGTAAAGTATGAATGAATGAAGAAATAAATAAACAAAGATCTAAAAATGTCATATTAGGCAGTTTAACTATGGACTGAAATCATATAATTAAAATTCTTCCTGATATCCTCAAACATATAAAACAAATTAAATAAACAAACAAATTTCAAGGATTATTCATACGAACATATAAATAAATATTTCAAATGCTTTCACCCGTCCCATCTGAGTCCAGTTAAATTTAACGTATTTTTCATTTGCCTCTTCACCCATATTCTACACTGCCACACATGTCCGAGAGAGAGAGAGAGAGAGAGAGAGAGAGAGAGAGAAATATATATATTTGTCATTTGCCCCTTCACCCACATTCTACACTACCCACATGTACCAGCGAGAGAGAGAGAGAGAGAGAGAGAGAGAGAGAGAGAGAGAGAGAGAGAGAGAGAGAGAGAGATGAGTTCGAAAGCAAGCTGCCTCGAATGTAGAAAACGCGCTGGGGAAAGGGGGTGGTCTTAAGAGTCAAATGTGTTGGCGAAATTTCTGCGGGAGGAGGAGGAGGAGGAGGAGGAGGAAATGTGAGGAGGAAGGTTGATGGCGATGGGTAAGACCAGGACCCACCTGAGGAGGAGGAGGAGGAGGAGGGAGGAGGAGGAGGAGGAGGAGGAGGAGGAGGAGGAGGAGGAGGTTGATGGCGATGGGTAAGACCAGAACCCACTCCTAGTAGGGAAAGAACGGATAGGGACGTAGGTTCGGTGGGAAGACGGTGGGGATTGTGGAGGGGCAGAGGGGGGGGAGGGGAGGAAGGAAGGAGTGTCGGCGGATCAATAGATTTGGACCGGCACACGAGAGTGACTCGCGGATGGGGCACCCTAAAGTGCAAAAGCTGCCTACACCAACAGTAACAAACACACAATCACGGTTTCATGTCGGAACAAAGGTGCATTTTCCCCGAGGTTGTACATGTTCTGCAAGCTTTGTCTTCGTAATTAGGCCTATCTTAGTATTTTTCTCATCAACAGAATTTCTCCATTATGTATGTTAACTTTCTATTAGATTTGTCTTCACAATTATCTTAATATAATTTTTCCAATCAAGAGAATTTCTCCATTATGTATACATTTGCTAATACATCTCATTAAAGATAAACAAACAAACAAAAATTCCATCAAGGAATAAATTCCACATTATAAAAAAAAATACTATTGCACACGTTCCTGAATTAGGGGAGAATTAATCATAAATCAAATATTCAGCAGCAATACGAGAGAGAGAGAGAGAGAGAGAGAGAGAGAGAGAGAGAGAGAGAGAGAGAGAGAGAGAGAGAGAGAGAGAGAGAGCGCAAGTCAAGCCCATTTTACACTCTTCGGCAAAATTCTTTCTCCCCTTGCAATCTAAAGCTGACCTGTAAACAAACAGTAAAATTTTACTCGACGATAAAAGGTGAGGCAAGCAATCCGGTTTTTCTAAAGAGACTTTGTAAACGACGTTTGGCCTTTGTGGCAATTACAAAAACTACAAGTCTTGCAGTTCATTCATCCTTCAGTTACTCTCTAACTAAGCGCTTTCGCCGTTCATAATCTTATACAGATTACAATTACCAGAAAAACTATACCCTCTTCTTTTAACATGCTTGTTTTCCCATTTGTATGGGGTAAGCACGATGCCTTCTTTTGAAGGACTTTGATTTGGCTTCGGGGTAGACTGTAGCCTCGATCGGCTGCCCTGCCTGTCATCGCTTAGACCCCGGCAGCGTACGTACATGTATTGTACCAGTCACCAGCGCCTTCTCAAATCTCTCAAATAATCCTCCAGGATATAAATGCAACTGAGGCACTTTATTCATTAATAAAAACAACTATAAATTTTAATAGCCGCTTTAGCATGCTCCTCATTAAACTCTGCCTCAAATGCAGTCAAATAATTTCACCGCAATATTTTAATCCTGATGTACACTATTAATCGTGATATTATATTTCCAAAATCTGATAATCTTTTCACAGAAAACGACCAATGAGTCACATCGAAACTGATACGAGCGTCAGCGATGACTTCTGCGACAAGGAAAGGTATGGCAGGCGGCGGTGGAACCGGCAGAGGGCTTGATACAGAAGGGGGAAAGAGGATGATGGTGTGCTGGTACCCCTGGAAGACTTCAGGGGAGGAGGAGGAGGAGAGGAGGAGGAGGAGGAGGAGGAGGAGGAGGAGGAGGAGGAGGAGGAGGAGGAGGAGGCAGAAATCGTTGGAAGGAAGGCTCTTCTGAAGGCACCAACGGGATCGATGCTTCTGAGGGAGGGGGAGAGAGAGAGAAAGTGAGAGAGAACACCGGAAGTTCCTTGTGCAAACAGTATTCACGAGTCTTCCATACCTGAGTCACAGAGGCCAGATACAATTAATAATGAATGAACTTCTCTTCCTCCCATATACAGTAAGGTTCATCGCTTCACTAGCTGTACTTTCAATTAGATCTGATAAAGATATGAGTAACATTACATTGGATGCTCCAACCCACATGAACGAATCTCAGATTACATCTTTACTGCAACACATTTCCGCCTTATTATATATATATATATATATATATATATATATATATATATATATATATATATATATATATATATATATATATATACAGTATATAATATAAATATATATATACACACACATATATATAAACATATATACATATAATTTATAAGACAGACATTACAGCCTCATCAGCTACTGTTACACCCGATATCTCGCCAATACTGCAGACAAACTTGACCCCTAAACAAAAGTTCACTATCAATCCTTTATACAAGTTGCCATTATAACCACTAAGGATATATACTAAATTAGAAACAGAGAAAAGGTTACCTGAATACCTAAAAACCAAGAAAGAAATGATTTCTAAAGCTCTCAATATCTTCTTGACGACAAAAGATATCAAATGACAAAGACGAAAGTGAATTCCTTGACATTTCCTCGAGGTGGCAAATGATACATAACTAGCTTCCACTTAATTATGGTGTACCTTAAATGTTTTGCTTCAGCTAATGTTATTAATTTAACTGAGTGTCTTTCATCCAGCAAGGGGGGGGGTAATTAACAATTTATCTATCAAAATAATTGCAACGTAGAAATTCGTACCCACGAGCAATTTTGTGCGTTTCTTTGTTTCTGCTGAGTCATACTGAGCACCGTTTTTCGTCGCCTTACGAACAGTGGTGATAATGCAGCAGTGAAACTCTTAATGTGCCATACTGTCTGCACTACGTCACGTTCTTCGCGCTGGGTACGAATTTCTTTTACGTGGGGTTGCATAATGGCGAACCTCCTCCCAAACAATTGTGTCTGGGAAATGTTTTCGGATTTTGGTCAAATTTGATTAAAATATTCCACACTTGTTTACCTACAAATAAATAACCTTCTGGTGCGTATCGAAGACTTGAATTGCTTGGAAGGGGAAAAAATCGCCAAATCTTTATCGATACCCACCAGCTGCTCAGCGTCAAGCGGAAGTTATTCAATGAATATTTCCTTTACATACATATGGAAAATACGTTAATCAGTTTTAAATGAACTAAACTTCTCAGCAGAAGCAACAGCAAATGGAACATGCGTATGTGACGAACGTAGTAAAAGTTGTTGTTATTATTATTATTATTAGTAGTAGTAGTAGTATGACGGAAAACTTGCCTTCCGCCATACTTAAAACATCAGAATCTCTAGTGCGTGCAGCAACTGTGAGACCAACTTTCATTTCAGTAGGGGACGAACGTCAAGTAGGTCAAGACACCCCGAGGTATCTTAGCTGTCAGAAGGATACCGAGACATTCTACAGCAAATACCTACTTTCCTAACAATGACAACGAGGTGCCACCATAGTAATCATAATACTCAATATCATCATCACCATAATCATAAGGGTGGAATAAGTAACATGAAATAATGAATGTAGGGAATAATACGAAAACTGAAGAATAAGAACAATTAAAATAACGACAATAGAGGAAAACATAGCACAAAACGATAATAGAGAAATGAAAATGGATTAAAAAACAAAAACTAAACAAAACAAAATAACACAAACTAGAAACTAACCGGGCAATAACACTGGAAAAAACGTTATAAGCTTTATAAACAATCTTAATACAAGACCTAAATCTCAACGCGATTTAGCAGAGGCAAGAAGTTCATTATGTTCTTTAACCTACATAAAAAAAAAAACAAATCGATAAACTGACCACACCTGTGAACATAACTGGGTTTTACAACACAACCGTAATATCACATCATCTGAAAAATGTCATCTATTATAGCTAGGTAACAAATTTCAGGAAATTAATCATTCTCTGGCCTGACTTACATTATTTTTTTTTACAAAAAAGAGATGCCATTTAAAAGCAAAAACTACACGATACTTAATGTAAGAAAATACTTTATGAAATTACTTGTATGAGATTGTCTTACTTTTATTACTACTACCAGGCACGCCTATGTGTTACAGTAAGTACTTAACAGATAATGTCCATACTTTGTTTACAGAAACGGATAAAGACTCGAATTTTTTCTCTGTCTTCCTACAAGCAGGTAAGTTCGTATGTGTATTTACACTAATTTTTTTTACAATAATATCTTATCCTCGCGTTTGCTTATCCTTCTCCAATTTGTTTATCTGAACGAATAATTTATATTAGTTTAATTACAATCAAAGATTAAGCTCGTTACAATAATACTTTTAATTAATTTATGTACATTGGCGCCGCAACTATAATAATCGAAGCCCAGTTAAAGGTGAAGCCCACATCATTACTTTTTGGTAAGTCATTTAATTACATACTTCAACAGGTAAACCATCATTCATTAAATTTAGTCTCAAATAAAACTAATATCCTATTGCTGAAAGGACGAACGACCGTCAAAAGGCACCAGGAGCACAAAGTACTTCTGTGAAAAGGCACCAAAAGTACAAAGTACTTATGTGAAAAGGCGCCAGAAGCACAAAGTACTCATGTGAAAAGGCACCAGAAGCACAAAGTACTCATGTGAAAAGGAACCAGAAGCACAAAGTACTCATGTGAAAAGGCGACAGAAGCAAAAAGTACTCATGTGAAAAGGCACCAGAGGCACAAAGTACTCTTGTGAAAAGGCACCAGAAGCACAAAATACTCTTGTGAAAAGGCGCCAGAAGCACAAAGTACTCATGTGAAAAGGCACCAGAAGCACAAAATACTCCTGTGAAAAGGCACCAGAAGCACAAAGTACTCCTGTGAAAAGGCACCAGAAGCACAAAGTACTCCTGTGAAAAGGCGCCAGAAGCACAAAATACTCCTGTGAAAAGGCACCAGAAGCACAAAGTACTCCTGTGAAAAGGCACCAGAAGAACAAAGTACTCCTGTGAAAAGGCACCAGAAGCACAAAGTACTCCTGTGAAAGGTGCCAGAAGCACAAAGTACTCCTGTGAAAAGGCACCAGAAGCACAAAGTACACCTGTGAAAAGGTGCCAGAACCACAAAAGTATTCCTGTGAAAAGGTACCAGAAGCACAAAGTACTCCTCGGAAAAGGCGGCAGAAGCACAAAGTACTCCAGTGACAAGGCGCCAGAAGCACAAAGTACTCCTGTGAAAAGGTGCCAGAACCACAAAGTATTCCTATGAAAAGGTACCAGAAGCACAAAGTACTCCTCGGAAAAGGCGGCAGAAGCACAAAGTATTCCTATGAAAAGGAACCAGAAGCACAAAGTACTCCTGTGAAAAGGTGCCAGAAGCACAAAGTACTCCTGTGAAAAGGCACCAGAAGCACAAAGTACACCTGTGAAAAGATGCCAGAACCACAAAAGTATTCCTGTGAAAAGGTACCAGAAGCACAAAGTACTCCTGTGAAAAGGCACCAGAAGCACAAAGTACTCCAGTGAAAAGGCACCAGAAGCACAAAGTACTCCTGTGAAAAGGTGCCAGAACCACAAAGTATTCCTGTGAAAAGGTACCAGAAGCACAAAGTACTCCCGTGACAAGGCGCCAGAAACACAAAGTACTCCTGTGAAAAGGCACCAGAAGCACAAAGTACTCCTGTGAAAAGGCACCAGAAGCACAAAGTACTCCTGTGACAAGGCACCAGAAGCACAAAATACTCTTGTGAAAAGGTGCCAGAAGCACAAAGTACTCCTGTGAAAAGGTGCCAGAAGCACAAAGTACTCCTCTGAAAAGGTAGGCACCAGAAGCACAAAGTATTCCTGTGAAAAGGCACCAGAAGCACAAAGTATTCTGTGAAAAGGAAAGCACAAAGTATTCCTGTGAAAAGGAACCAGAAGCACAAAGTACTCCTGTGAAAAGGCACCCAGAAGCACAAAGTACTCCTCTGAAAAGAAGGCACCAGAAGCACAAAGTACTCCTGTGACAAGGCGCCAGAAGCACAAAGTACTCCTGTGAAAAGGTGCCAGAAGCACAAAGTACTCCTGTGAAAAGGCACCAGAAGCACAAAGTACTCCTGTGACAAGGCACCAGAAGCACAAAGTACTCCTGTGACAAGGCACCAGAAGCACAAAGTACTCCCGTGAAAAGGTGCCAGAAGCACAAAGGACTCCTGTGAAAAGGTGCCAGAAGCACAAAGCCCTAATGTGAAAAGACGCCAGAAGCACGCAGTACTCATGTGAAAAGGCGCCAGAAGCACAAAGTACTCCTGTGAAAAGGCGCCAGAAGCACAAAGCACTAATGTGAAAAGGCACCAGAAACACAAAGCACTAATGTGAAAAAGGTGCTAGAAGCACAAAGTACTCATGTGAAAAGGTGCCAGAAGCACAAAGTACTCATGTGAAAAGGTGCCAGAAGCACAAAGTATTTTTCGGAAAAGGCGCCAGAACCACAAAGTATTCATGTGAAAAGGCACCAGAAGCACAAAGTACTCATTTGACAAGGCGCCAGAACCACAAAGTATTCATGTGAAAAGGCACCAGAAGCACAAAGTACTCATTTGACAAGGCGCCAGAACCACAAAGTACTCCTGTGAAAAGGCGCCAGAACCACAAAGTATTCCTGTGAAAAGGCGCCAGAAGCACAAAGTACTCCTGTGAATGGTGCCAGAAGCACAAAGCACTCCTGGAAAAGGCAGAACCACAAAGTACTCCAGTGAAAAGGTGCCACAAGCAAAAGTACTCCTTTTCACCTGTGAAAGTTGCCAGAAGCACAAAGTGCTCCTGTGAAAAGGCACCAGAAGCACAAAGTACTCCTGTGAAAAAGGCACCAGAAGCACAAAGTACTCCTGTGAAAAGGCACCAGAAGCACAAAGTACTCCTGTGAAAAGGCGCCAGAACCACAAAGTACTCCTGTGAAAAGGTGCCAGAAGCACAAAGTACTCCTTTTCACCTGTGAAAAGGCGGGAGAAGCACAAAGTACTCCTGTGAAAAGGCACCAGAAGCACAAAGTACTCCTGTGAAAAGGCACCAGAAGCACAAAGTACTCCTGTGAAAAGGCACCAGAAGCACAAAGTACTCCTGTGAAAAGGTGCCAGAAGCACAAAGTACTCCTTTTCACCTGTGAAAAGGCGGGAGAAGCACAAAGTAATCATGTGAAAATCGCCAGAAGCACAAAGTACTCCTGTGAAAAGGCACCAGAAGCACAAAGTACTCCTGTGAAAAGGCACCAGAAGCACAAAGTACTCCTGTGAAAAGGTGCCAGAAGCACAAAGTACTCCTGTAAAAAGGCACCAGAAACACAAAGTACTCCTGTGAAAAAGCGCCAGAAGCACAAAGTACTCCTGTGAAAAGGGTGCCAGAAGCACAAAGTACTCCTGTGAAAATGTGCCAGAACCACAAAGTACTCCTTTCACTCCTGTAAAAAGGCACCAGAAACACAAAGTACTCCTGTGAAAAGGTACCAGAAGCACAAAGTACTCCTGTGAAAAGGGTGCCAGAAGCACAAAGTACTCCTGTGAAAAGGTGCCAGAACCACAAAGTACTCCTGTGACAAGGCACGAGAAGCACAAAGAACTCCACGGAAAAGGCGCCAGAAGCACTAAGTACTCCTGTGAAAAGGTGCCAGAAGCACAAAGTACAACTGTGAAAAGGTGCCAGAAGCACAAAGTACTCCTGTGAAACGATGTCAGAAGCACAAAGTACTCCTGTAAAAAGGCACCAGAAGCACAAAGTACTCCTGTGAAAAGGCGTCAGAAGCACAACGTACTCTTGTGAAAAGGCGCCAGAACCACAAAGTACTCCTGTGAAACGATGTCAGAAGCACAAAGTACTCCTGTAAAAAGGCACCAGAAGCACAAAGTACTCCTGTGAAAAGGCGTCAGAAGCACAAAATACTCCTGTGAAAAGGCGCCAGAATCACAAAGTACTCCTCGGAAAAGGCACCAGAAGCACAAAGTACTCCAGTGAAAAGGCACCAAAAGCACAAAGTGCTCCTGTGAAAAGACACTAGAAGCACAAAGTACTCCTGTGAAAAGGCACTAGAAACACAAAGTACTCATGTGAAAGGCACCAGAAGCACAAAGTACTCCTCGGAAAAGGCACCAGAAGCACAAAGTACTCCTGTGAAAAGGCATCAGAGGCACCAAGTACTCCTGTGGAAAGGCGCCAGAAGCACAAAGTACTCCTGTGAAAAGACGCCAGAAGCACAAAGTACTTCTGTGAAAAGGTGCCAGAATCACAAAGTACTCCAGTGAAAAGGCGCCAGAAGCACAAAGTACTCCTGTGAAAAGATGCCAGAAGCACAAAGTACTCCTGTGAAAAGGCATCAGAAGCACAAAGTACTCCTGTGAAAAGGCGCCAGAAGCACAAAGTACTCCTGTGAAAAGGCACCAGAAGCACAAAGTACTCCTGTGAAAAGGCACCAGAAGCACAAAGTACTCCTGTGAAAAGGCACCAGAAGCACAAAGTACTCCTGTGAAAAGGCACCAGAAGCACAAAGTACTCCTGTGAAAAGGCACCAGAAGCACAAAGTACTCCTGTGAAAAGGCTGTGAAAAGGCACCAGAAGCACAAAGTACTCCTGTGAAAAGGCACCAGAAGCACAAAGTACTCCTGTGAAAACCAGGCACCAGAAGCACAAAGCACTCCTGTGAAAAGGCACCAGAAGCACATAGTACTCCTGTGAAAAGGCACCAGAAGCACAAAGTACTCCTGTGAAAAGGCGCCAGAACCACAAAGTACTCCTGTGAAAAGGCACCAGAAGCACAAAGTACTCCTGTGAAAAGGCACCAGAAGCACAAAGTACTCCTGTGAAAAGGCACCAGAAGCACAAAGTACTCCTGTGAAAAGGCATCAGAGGCACAAAGTACTCTGTGAAAGGCACCAGAAGCACAAAGTACTCCTGTGAAAAGGCACCAGAAGCACAAAGTACTCCTGTGAAAAGGCACCAGAAGCACAAAGTACTCCTGTGAAAAGTCACCAGAAGCACAACATACTCCTGTGAAAAGGCACCAGAAGCACAAAGTACTCCTATGAAAAGGCACCAGAAGCACAAAGTACTCCTGTGAAAAGGCACCAGAAGCACAAAGTACTCCTGTGAAAAGGCATCAGAGGCACAAAGTACTCCTGTGAAAAGGCACCAGAAACACAACGTACTCCTGTGAAAAGGCACCAGAAGCACAACGTACTCCTGTGAAAAGGCACGAGAAGCATAAAATACTCCTGAGTATTGATTCTGACACGAAATAAATACTCTCGGGACCTCAAAGGCGTCTTTCTGCAAAGTATGAAGTGTCCAGAATTTTTATCAAATATGTTTGCTCGTCCCAGGGTAGGGAATTTTTCCAGCATCAGTGAATGAGACGACTCGCATTATTTGATAAACAGACAGTGCGGAAAACTTGCAAATACGAATTGCTACTGTCTTCCCGAAGGAAGACAATCGCGAATACTGTAAAATTGTATACAAAGTAAAACAATACTATTATTGGCATACTAATAAAACTGGAGAACTGTTAACAAAATTGATAACTATCGGTAATAACATAATTTTACATACAAATAAATAAAAGCGCAACACTGTTTCATTGCAATAAAAATGAATTTCAAAACTGCATGGATATAAATATTGAAACACCTACGCAATACATTCTTAAAACTCATGGCATTATCAACTAAATTTTCAATCGTTCAACAGCACACACAAAAGAAGCATTAACAAAGACATCACAAGGACAGTGAAACTGAACATAAAAATTGATAGTAGTAGTTATGAGTGTCATCAAAGAAGAAACAAAGAAAAAAATTTTTATGTAAATTTCAAAAGTAAATAACTGGGAAAAGAAACTCAGACATCCTTTAGAAACAGCATTCAAAATAAAATCGAGTGCCAGTACTCATTATCTAAGTTTCCTGTACTTGCCATCTCCAATTACCAAATTTATTTAGAGGATGGAAGTCGAACCAACCCACCTCTGGAAAAAAAAAATAGCAAGTGAATAAGGTATGGATAACTCTTAAGGTAAAGCGCCTGAGGGTAGATAAAGTACGGATTACTCTAAAGGAGAATTTACTTTGAATTCGACGAAGGTGGATAATGTATGGATTACGCTCAGAGTTAAGGAAGACGGAAGTAGTCTGAAATTAATAAAATATATATTAACCTTAAGATGAATAAAGAATATATTTTTCTGAAAATGAATGTTTGGATTACTATAAAGGTGGATATAGCATGGCTGAAGGCAAAAGTATCAAGTTTTCTGATAAAGTTCGGATCATACTGAACGTGAAAAAGCGTAGATTACTGTATAAACGTATACTGTAAATTACGAATTAATCTGAAAAGAAACGTAGTAGGATATGCTGCAGAGATGGATATAGTGAATATGCTCAGAAGGTAAAGTAAGGATTACTCTGAAAATGAATAAAGAATATGTTGCTCCGGAAGTGATTAGTGATTTGTTTTAAAGTGAATAAGGCACGAATTAATCTGGAAGTAAATAAGGCAAAGACTACTTGAGTGATGAACCGTCGAGAGAAATCTAATACCCATGGTTCACGGAAGCAACACAAAGAGCAATTATAATGAATAAAGTATGCTGCCGGTACTGTCTATACTGTTGGAAGTACAAAACAGAAATAATGAAAACCTCATTGTCTATCACATTCAGCGAACTGATGATGGCATTCGCAAATATGCGGACTTAGAAAAAAAAAAAAAAGTTTTCCTGTCAGTGTGTTCTTATTGCTGCTCAAAAAGTAAAAAAATTTTATTGCCGTGACCAAAAATCATATAGAAAAGTGACACCAATTGAATCGTTCATTGGAATCCACTTTCCTTGAGTGTTTGTCAGCGAAGAATCGCTTGACTGCTTGGATACAGAGAGCAAAAGCAAACCCCGGAGAGTAGCCTTGAAGAGGCGTCATTTCGACACCCTAAATCCACCCCCTCTCAAGCAAATGATACGGGGAGGGGAGTGAGGAATGAGCAGGAGGGGAGGATGGAGGTGGTAGATGGACAGGAGGGGGAGGAGATGAGATGAGGAGGAATGCCTGCAATCCCGTCTCCCGCAAAGGCTGTTGTGTGTAGGGTACGTTTAGCGGACTGGTCGAAGATAGGGTAGTGGATTGTATCCCCCAGTGGACTCTTGGTTAAGTGGAGGGGGGGGGAGTTAGAAAGACGGCACTGTTCCGGCTGCTAAGCACGGTCCTACACGCATATGAGCAGTAAATAATAAAGAAGGGTATTTGGGCTCAGCTTATCGTCAACAATAAAGCAACGAACGTGATGGTGCAAACTTCACACTTCAATAAACTTAAATAATATTTCTACGCCCTGGCGTCAGGATGTAAGAGAAGATAATTTAGTAACTTCAAGGACTTTGGGTCCATTTTTTTTCTCCTGCGAAAGGAGTCACTTACGCATTTAGCGTGGTAACTTGGGATATGGAATGAATGATACAACAGCATTTGCTAAGGCTACTAACATTATACAGGCATCACACTGATATGCATGAGGCGTCTGTAGATTTCATCATCAACGAGAGACTGTTCGATGATTTCTTTAGCAGCGGGCGCATGTTGCCTTGTGATTCTAAGCTTTGTCTTGAGGTTCTATGTTGCTTTTCTCTGTGCTACCTATGTTACTCTGAGTAATGATACCATCATCATTGTCACTATTACTGTCATAAGCCATTATTATTATTATTATTATTATTATTATTATTATTATTATTATTACCCTGGGTATGATACATCCCTAAATTTGGTAGACTGAGCTTCTAAAATCTCCACATTTGAAATGTGTAATGCCTTCTAATTACCCTCAAAACTAAAGAGGAAAATAATATATATAATTCATGAAATAACGAACCGACAATCTAAATGTTGCAAACATATGCAATTTTCCTTAATAATTGCGAGAAGTAATCCAAAGTGGAAAAAGTAACTCATGAAGCATAACACACATAAGCGAATGTAAAAATCATAAAATACGTAAGACCCATTTAATACCTGTATAAGAACCGACTGCTCAAAATCTACACTTAAAAACAACCTTGAAAAGAATTCTCAAAAGCATGCCAAGAGCATTTACTTAATGGAAAGAAGATATCTTAATGCATGTTTTAAAACACTGCTATACTCGTATATATCATACTAGTCGATGAGAGAGAGTAGTGGTTCAGTGGCAGTGCAGCAGAGAGAAAAAAAATAAAGTGGTTCCGCGACTGTGGTTGGAATAATAACGAGTTGCCACCATGGATATTATTTATTCAACATTCAAGCGATGATGTTAATATATTCAACCGTTTCGATCGATCAGAACGTTGCATTACCAAAGCTGCTGGAGCATTCTTCAATATGATGTCATGTTTGTCAAAACATATTAGGTGTAAATAATAAAAATGAGAAAGTACAGATGACACCAGTTAGCGTATTTTCAATACTTAAATTCTGCACATTTACCAAATATCTATCATGATCATGAACGCAGATTTATCAAGGAATAAAACAGCTTTATGTCAAGATCCCCATCATTAGCGTTAAACACTTCATTTGTCTAAAGGCCCTCTGAAAACATAAAATAAAAACATCTGCAGGCAACTCGCTAACCTAGCAACCACCCAGAGCTTGTCCCCTGAGGCGAAGCCGTGGCAAACAGCTGATCGCTGTACTGAGATGCCACACACATAACCTAACCATTTTTAGCTTATATAGAAACAGGTGCCTTTGTCTCGAATCACTACTAAAACAACTTATATCCGTGCATTGACAATTTCCATTAACTCAGATCACGAGCGGACCCTCGCAATGAACACTTTCAAATAAACTATGGTAAATCACAAGTTGAACACCCACCAGAGATCATGCTCTTGTGTTTTGTGAAAGTTTTCAGATGTCGCCCGACTTGCTCCAAACAGGTGATATCACCTGTGGTTATTATGCACATACGTAGGCGATGGAAATCTCCTGACCCCCCTTCAAAACGATGCATCGTAGCAGCTGCTGTTGTTTAAAGTGCCACGAAAACTAACAATTTGTATGAACAACCTACCTGTTGATGTTAGCAGCTAAATCGCCAAGGTCAGCTAGACCACATCAGGGAAGCCCCATAAAAGTACAACAGTTTACGAAACCATATCATAATAATTAATCCTACAAGATTTATTCCTAAAACACTAGGCATAAGCATGTCTTGTGACAAGACTGTCGTCAGGGTTTGTCGTAAAATTGATAAGTAACATGTTTAATAATGCCTAGACGACATAGTGACTCATTTTTGCTAGTAAATCGTGGCTCGCTCTTACTCGAAGTTAAGACAGAAAACATGACATTTTGATCATGTGAACTCAAGAACAATATTTAAAATGAAACGTCGAGATCATTATGGATACTGCCTACCAAAATGATGGGTACTATTTATTAAAATGTTCATTCATGAAACTCAAACGCATCTACAACGACACTGTGCTGTAAGATGATTTCATCCAATAACGGAAAAAATATAATACCTCTGTTATAAACATAACCAGATATTGGGCAACTTAGCCATCATTGATATCGAAAAGGGAATATTGATCACTTCCATAAGGCCGCAGCAACACACATCTGTCAGCGGCAAGGAGGTTACAGTCCCCCTTCCCCCCTCCCATTCTCTCCCCTCCCCTCACATTCACCACCAGGTGGTAAAAAAAAACCCTCACGGAAAACTTCCCACCCTCATAGCATAATCGGTAGGGGAAAAGAGAGGGAAGGTTAACGACCGGAGATTGACATGCGAGCTACAGAAAGGAGGAAAAGGAAATAGAGGTTAGTAATTCACTTATTTTTTTTTGGTTATGAGTTAATTTCTTCTGTCGAAAACATTTCTAAAATGAAGTAATTTTTCCTTGGTCACAATGTTCCTTAATTTTGTTTGCAGGTGTACCAGATTGGTTTATTTTCGCGCCTCCTTTAAATATGTCTCTGCACACACACACACACACATATACATATATATATATATATATATATATATATATATATATATATATATTATACTGTAATTACACGGCACTAAATCTATTAAGTATACCTTAGTTTAACCAGACCACTGAGCTGATTAACAGCTCTCCTAGGGCTGGCCCGAAGAATTAGACTTATTTTATGTGGCTAAGAACCAACTGGTTACCTAGCAACGGGACCTATAACTTATTGCGGAATCCGAACCACATTATACCGAGAAATGAATTTCTATCGCCAGAAATAAATTCCTCTAATTCTTCATTGGCTGGCCGAAGCCTCGAATTATATATATATATATATATATATATATATATATATATATATATATATATATATATATATATATATATATATATATATATATATATATATATATATATATATATATATATATATATATATATATATATATATATATATATATTATATTGTAATAACACCACTGCACAAAATCTAAGTCAAATATTATAATTTACCAGTGTTTATATGGCTTTAGCTGGAACAGATGTGTTAAGTAAACAGATCTAATAATGACATCTACCTTGAAATTCCATCTAAATTCAAGTTTGAGTGAATTATCTCATAATCACTCATAGTGAAAAATTAATGACAATTTTTCTCATTCAAATTGTTACCAATTAATAATCCCACCCCACAGGATATGAAAAGTAACGTTAAACTTTTACATAGCATTTAATTACTAAGTAAGAAAGTAAGTATTCCCAATGATAACAATCCTACCGTTAAGTAAGTTTTCGTCTACAAAAGGAAAAAAAAAGAACGCTCAAGCTATCTTAATTGAAAAAAAATCATCTGCGACAACGAGAGAGAGAGAGCTACTCCACAACATGCCTCGCGATCCTTTAAGATGGCCGACGCCAACATCTCCCTTTCCTCGGGGGTCACACAAAATGGCGAAAGAGGTTACGTAAGAAGAGCCAACCGAGCAGCCAGGCCTGGCCAACCCACCCACCCACCAAGTCCCAGGCCAGCCCCATTCAGTCAGTCAGTCGGCAATCGACTGGGAGTGGGAGAGTGCTCAGCTGCTAGTATAGATCTCGCCCAGTGCAGAGCGATGAGACGGGTGTAAGCGAGAGAGAGACACCGTCACGTGAAGCAGAGAGACACAGAGAGGAGGAGGAGATGGAGACCGGTAGTCTCGGTAGAGCAACACACGACGGCAGACTCACTCCTCCTGAGGGGGTAGGAAGGATGGGTCGGGGGAGAAGGGAGATGACGCGATGACACACGCTTACGTACACACACACACACACACGTGATGCCTGTCCTTCTCTAACCCCGCCAACCCCACAGCAGCGGCAGGAGGTTGGGGGGGGGGGATTTACTAACCTACCTCAACAATCATCCTTACTACATGTTGCGTCACTCCAGATCTTTGCAACCTCGGAGCAAAATTTCAGTTTTTTTTTTTATCACTGACCCATTTTCGCTGATATCATTTCGCGCCATTATTCAAAAGACACTTCCTTGTCGTGCCTGACTTCATTCAAAGCGACATGCAGGGATGATTCATTCTCCTCTCTACGCATACATTAAATAAATGTCTCAAACGGGAGATTCTGAGAGGCGTCTTCACTGACTAGGTAACTTTACCTGGACATGTTATGATTTTTTGCTATATTATCCAAATGATACGCATTATATAATTTTAACATACCCATTACCAACACTTTGACAAGGTATTATATGACTGGAATAACATCACTAGCAGATGTAGGTTCACGCTTCATCAACGTAATAACAACAATTGTTTTTACTATTTATGCAAGTATTATAAATATAAAAATTCATTCGCTGCGCTATCATTAACAACATGTCATCGTGGTGCACCTGCCTTCATTAAGACGTCATTCCACGAATCTGCTTCGGCTGACAAACAAGCTGCGAGTGAGACTATGAAACATAACAAAATTACCATCAATATTTCCACTATACATTTCACTAAGGACAATTTTTTCAATTATGTAGGGGAAAATAAAAGGATCCCTCTCTGCAACAAACTTGAATAGAGCATTTTGTGCTATTTATTTCATTCCCAGTAACCTTCCACACTTTTCATCTGAGTTAATTCACTACTAAACAACACACACCAACGAAAGACAGATGCTGTTGGCACATGAAACCTCCCTTGGGGCCATCTGTCCACGACGCAAAAGACGGGAGAAGCAACATCACTCAAATCAATAGCTGCATAGGCCACAGACTAACAGGAGTGTGGTGTGAGTGACTATGGGCAACAACGAGAATCGAGAAGCGAACAAAGCGGTAAATTTCTTATTCAGAAGAAGCATTTTACTCAAATGTAAATAAACGCCAACTGAGCACATTCAACGGCCATTTTCGGGCAACGCATTTTGCTCGCAAGTTTTAGATATGCCCTTTTTTCGTCGATAAACCAAATAATAAAAAATACTAATTTTTGAAACATGAGGTCGGGACTTTTTGACCCACACACAAGCGCACAAACACGCACACACGGTCTTCGAAGGTTACTACCAAAACAAGTCGACATACTTAAATTATCCGAGTAAACAAACATAACTATGTTAAAAGGTCACTGAGAATACTTAATTTATTAAAGTAAATATGCATAACTATGCTGAAAGGTCACAGAGACTACTTAAATTATTCAAATACACAACCACATCTATGTAAACATTTTGAATGGTGTGGACAATGGTACGTTATGTATACAAAAACTTGGGGATTAGAAAATCATTTTATTAACACTTACTGCAATACTAATATTAGTACCAATGCGCACATACACGTGTAGAGAGAGCGGTACTAGGGTACATCCCCGTTGAGAGGAGATGATGGGTACACACACACACACATGTGAAGAGAGCATTACTCAGGTTTTGCCTTTGAGAGATGAAGTGAAATTACCGAAGTTCAAAGAAAGAGTATAATCTTACCTACAGTACAAATTAAATTAAAACTAAAAAAGTCTCAAGTAAATGCAAGGAAACGACAGGCTTATCTGGCCACAGGTATAGCCACCAATTTCTGTTGCAACTGATGCAAGTATAAAATTCTAAATACTGATAATAGTGGAGAAATACTGAAACAGGTAAATACATGAAGTTATAGTATGGAAATAAATTTGTTCATTATTCTTAATCTATGTCCCTTTTACGAAGCATAGTCCATTGGGTACGTAGAAAAAAAGCACACAACAACTGGGTTTGTCCTAGTAACGATGATCTAATTTTGATCTGATCAATACACTCGCAGCCATATATTCAAAATCTGGTCAAACACACGCATACACATACACATATATATATGACACATATATGTGTGGGTGTGTGCATGTACTGTAAGTGCGTGTCAGTATCGAGAGAAAAAATTTTTTTTTTTTTTTTCAAGACAGATAGGCCCCACTTGTTACTAAACAAACGAACTCAAACCTGAATTTCCCAACTCCAAAGAATTCCTATACAAGAAGCCTTGGCAACCCAGATGCAGCAGATTACCCAAGACGCTGTTTCAAGGTTACCCAACCCCCTCGAAGGGGAATGCCGTCTAGAATACCGAGAGTCGTGGAACTAAGTACCTAATGTCCATGAGAGTTAGTGTGCTGATTTGAGATATGAAATAAATGCAAAAGTCTTGGGATAGGCATGCAAGACCTCAATTCAATAGGCTTAGCAATAATAATAATAATAATAATAATAATAATATGTGCTTCCAAAAACACATATCTTACACCAACTACCTACATCTTCTTACCTACATAATATGTTAAATTCAGTGCCTTGAAAAAAGGCATATCATTACAAACGAGATATTTCGTAGACCCAAATATAATATTCTCCAAGGTTATATTACCTTTAAGCCAACTACCACCAATTCCAAGGTTGAAATCTATAGTAAACAAACAAAAAATGATATTCACGGTATAGTTAGAATTTTCCTTTTTACCCTAACATTCAAATAGTACGCAATACCTAAGTGTCTACAAGGACCAGCAATCCCCGTCATAGTATGAGTGGGTTTAAGTGACTACGGTCTGTTCGCCACCAAAACCACCATATTTGGTTGCGTCAGAGTACGACTAGGAAGGTGTAGTAGTGGTTACGCGGGAGCGGGAAGAGAACCTTCCTACGACTCTTACGCCAACTGGTGGCAAGGCCAAGGTCGACAATTTCTTCTCTCTTTCCTCGTTAATTGAGATGTTCCTCGTAACAGATCCTTCGCATACAAAAATCAATACTAAGGCTCTGGAATTACTGTTTTATTGCACTCTACATCTTAAAACAAGGGGAAAATTCTTGATTAAATATAAAATAAAAAAAATGGGATACCTTCCAAATGCGCAGCAACAACAAAGGCTAAAGATACCCAACACACAACACTCCCCGACTAAGAAACCCAAAAGGCCAAAATACCCTATAAGGAACCCCTCGTAGAGCATATATACCCGATTTTCCCCTCTGCGATATCTTCCCCCTACAAAGCGTCAGGCGTAGCAGCGTACGGCTCACAAACTAGCTCAAACCAGTTACGCAACAAAGATCAGATGCCGGCATACCGGTTCAATCCGGACACGGTTGTAGGGGGAGGGGTGATGACAGGGCAGTGCATTCGATCGCCATACATTGCACAGCGCCCCTAAGGGCCAAAACCCCCACCACGACAAGGCCCCTCCAATTTAACTACGCAACAACGCTGCCGCTTCTCAACAGTTTCGAGAAGGCGCCGGTGTATGGCAACAGACCTTTATGTGAGAGTATGATTTATCTGTTTATTTACTTTTTATATCTGGAGACCGTGTTTGCTTCAAGACTGTTGATTAATTATAACAAACAGCTAAACTGTGCAAGCTACGGATTGTTAACCCAAGCATGTGTCAGGGCGGCCGTACGCCGGCCGCTTGATTATGTAACCTGGAGTTGCCAAAGCTTTAATAAGATAGGTGGAAATGGTGAGAAAATAGTTACAACGTTAATACGATATTCTGCTATTATTATTAAAACGGTTTTTGACGAGTCAACTAAGTTATATTTATAGCCTATTAGAGAGAGAGAGAGAGAGAGAGAGAGAGAGAGAGAGAGAGGGGGGCTCATCCAGACTATTACATAACCGATCCCAGCAGACGCCGCTTTGAAAACATTTTGAAGGGACACTGACAGGTCGTCATTCATAAAACTGCTAAATACTTTTTATCTTTACATATTAACGGCTAACATAATACTTATATGGATAAAGAATACGCAATCATGCATTGAACACCTTTCCAAGACAAGATGGCAGACTGATTTTGATTGAATTACATCAAAATCAAAGTCTAGGTTCACAAAAGTTTGGCAACGATAAAACTGTGTAACAATCAGACTCGCAGCAGCAAGGGACTGAAAGTATGCTTGTAAACCAGGGGTACTACTATTTTGAGGCTATTATTTCCCTGTGAGATCCATTTGCAATCTCAACTGACGCTTTAATTTAAAAGCCAACTTACTGCGTCAATAAAAGTAACAAAAGAAAATACCAATGGCATTTTACACTCCCGAAGCAATGCCATGGATGGAAGCATGTGTGTGCAATCTTTCTTTAATTCGCCAAAAGGTTAACCTTTCAATCTCATTTACTGCAGCATCTCTTACATAACAGCCAACCCGCCTTGGCAAAGGGCCAACGACAACAGCACCATTGCGTAATACCATAACAGCAATATGCTTCATCACTAAACAGCTGGGTTGTAAGCATCCTCTGACAAATTCAGTTTTATTGGCAGATCTAGTTGACTCTTCAATGAATTTCACTGGCATAAGGAAAGACATAAATCTGCATATTTGGCAATGACAACAATAATTTCAACGCAAAAGAGAAAGATCTCGTTGTTGTTCAGCAAACGAGATGAATGGAAATGCTTGAATCAACCGCAGTTATCACGTGAAACATTACATCAATTGAGGCGCGGTTTCGAGGCAACCGGAAGAAAGAAGACTATGGGGTGGGAGGGGGTGCATATGGTAGTGAGGGAAGGGGTAGAGCAAAGAAAATAAAGATATATGGGTGGGAGGCGGAAGGGCGGATTGTTAAGCAAGAGAAGATTAATAGGAGCGTTGAGCGACTTGCCTGTCCCTGAACTTGAGAAGTTTCGGTTGCCGTTGAAGACGACATCCCATAAACACGCCATCTGGCATCATTTGGCAACTTTAGACCAAACTTTCAACCAAGTAGCTAATATTTTTTTGTAGATTTGCACACTAGTGAGGCTATGGACACCCAGTATGGTGATGTCACATGAACGCGAACACTCATATCATTTAGTGCACCAGATGTGGCAATGTTTGCAACGCAAGTTGACTAAATCAAATCGATCAATTATTGGTTAGATGGTTCAAAATCACGCTGATGTACATGCTGTGAGTTGCCAGAGACACCTTGCCCGTGTGAAACCGTTCTCTGGCAAATTCTTTGGCATGAAGGCATTCATAACTTTCTCCTGCAATAAACTTTGCCTGACTTGACCTAGAAAATTTACGCACGGAAAATGCGTATACAGTTTAAATATACATACATACAAACACACACACACACACACACACACATATATATATATATATATATATATATATATATATATATATATATATATATATATATATATATATATATATATATATATATATATATATATATATATATATATATATATATATATATATATATATATATATAATAGAGACTATTGTTCATACACATTCAGCATCTCGCCTTCCATCTTTGTACTACAGAGAAATATAAATAATAACATAACAGAATTCACAAAAGTAACAACGACCTACGTCAACTAAATTAAGAGGCAGTACAGTACACATTCCCCGAATAACAGAGCGTGACACCCAGAGGACACCGCCCCAGAGGCAATCGACACAGCAAACAGCCAAATTATAAGGCTGGACGAGAAGCCTGAACCGCTCCGTGCCTTTGTTCCGTTCCCGGGCACGCAATCCTTTCGTGCAGTACAAAAACAACCGCTCTTCCAACAAAGGGTCTTGAGTCTTACACTTACCAACCATAATCAATTTTCTGCAAGAGACGATTGATATTTGTCTGTATATATATATATATATATATATATATATATATATATATATATATATATATATATATAATTATTTATATATATATATACGTACACACACACACACATATAGTTAAAAATTAAAAGATGAAAGTCCGATTGTAGCTAGTAATTTCATCTTACCAATATCGTCCGTCAGAATTACAATGATTCTGACGAAGAAGGAAAAAGTAATGGCTCCCACAGTCTTTCTTCTTTTCACACACACACACACACACACACTCTATACATACACACAAACGCACAACACACACACACACACATACACACATATATATATATATATATATATCACACAAAATACTGACGTTACCTGACCTCCACGGAACACCTTAGTCCTGCACGCATAACCTCCAGGCGCCCTACACCTGTACCCGTTCTTTGTTATACCCGGATGTGAAAAGTTACCTTATTTATTTGTTTTACTCTTCAGCACAAACCATTTTTGACTATAAACGTTATAGACCCAGTTAAAGAACAAGGAAATAATTACACTCATCCACCAAGAACTTAGTTCACTTCTTAGATCAGCTGGGCACTCAAGTTTTAGAGCAACGCCATCAGTGATTACGAAAACAATAAATGCTGAAGTCACAGATGCCCTAAATTCTCGAAATACTGAGGGCTTCCGAATCCTCTTATACAAAATATACAATAATTAATAATACAATTACGATTTCCATTAAGTTTAAAACAGGAAACATACTGAAATCGAGACAAAATTCAATTTCAATTGATAAAAATGTCATCGCACCAGAAAAAAATATTCAGGTGAATTCACTTCAAGCTGATCAATATTAGACAAATAACCTACGCGCATTCACCCAAAACAAAAGAAAGATATACTACGTTCATTAAGAAATACGCAAAGCTTCTTGAAACATTTTCAGCCCTTAAAGAATCCAGAAATAACTCTCGTACTGTGACGAAACACCCTCCCTCAATCTCTCTCTCTCTCCCCAGGTAAAAAACAGTCACAGGTGAGGGAACAGCCACAGCTTGATTATTCTCTCGTTGCGTGGGCCGTAATTGACGGTTCGCAGGTAATTGCCCCGTGATCAAAGACTTCGTATGTCAGTGGGTTCCTGTGTCGCGAAATCACCTCACAAAAATGGTCTCGGGTAATATGACAGCAACAGTGCAAAAGCAAAACGTGTACGTACGCACACACGCATACACTCAAGCACAAAACTAGCTCTCAAGCATGCAATCGTTATTTAATATTCTTTATGGGATATATATACGTCACGGTGATCTGACAAAAATTCACTCTTCTGTAAGTATCCACGAATAAGTAATTTATTATAATAAGGAAAATAATCAATGGCACTGACACGCATACCTAACGAATACACAAACCTGCAGTTTCTGTTCGATATTCCACGATTTTAATGGCGTCAGCAGATACGTAACTTATTGCAGCAAGAGATAGGGCGATGTCAGATAAACGCAGCCGATAATGTACATGAAGTGTAAAGTACACCATGGTAATACACGAGAATGAAAGCATGCAACTGCTGCAGAATAGCCTCTGGAGGCACACGAGAACTTTTTTTCTTTTTACCGCGTCATCTAACATATCTAAGCTTGAGTACTAAGTCAAGGGGCTAATCTTAGAAGTACGGTAGCTCACAATGTACACGGAATGTCAAGTATACCAAAGTGCTTTCCAAGAAAATGTAAACAAATGTAATCTAATGTAAGGGAAGAATGATTCAGTCACCAGTATCTCAGCAACACAAGCCCCGATTAGACTGAAAAAAAAAAAAAAAAAAAAAAAAAAAAACCATGAGTCACCTTTGCTACTGCGTCATCAGGGGCTAACTTGTAGTGGTGACAAGTCGTGGTGACAAGTCGCGGCCGGCAAATTACAGTCTGGGTTATTTAAGTAAAGACAAGAATGCGAAAACGTATTTGACAAAAATCTCTTTATGGACACGAAGTCAATCGTTAGAGAGAGAGAGAGAGAGAGAGAGAGAGAGAGAGAGAGAGAGAGAGAGAGTAAAGAAAAAGTGACCTTCAAGTTACTTGTATAACCTGGTAAAAATACCAGTGGAACACTTTATTGATCACACGACACAAAGATAGTTCTCCACAGGTCTTTCTTCAATGCATAGTAACTGATCTCATACTTCCAACATTTCTATACTAAACAAATACTTTTGAAAATGATATTACATAAAAGAAAATTAACACCGGCTACAACGCACAGTGATTCATACCACATACAGGACAGGGAAAAGTTTCTCAGAGATATAGATAGAATCACTTCATACTGCTTATGATAAAACCCGTAATTTTAGTCTCATTATGTACTCACATATGAGTTCCCAGTTTTCATGACAATAACACTGTTCCACATCCCAAGCCATAGTGGACTTTTTTTTTATTTCAAGAATATGAATTGAAATAATAAAAAAAGATTACTACTACTACTGCTAAAAATTCGTTTTATTAGTATTGGACAACGAATGCTCTCGCTATAACCACTTGAATAAATATTTAGTTACACCGGACAGAAAGCCACTGGTCAGCACTCAAAGCACAAATGAAAGCAATGCAAAACATGATCACTGGACTTTCTATTCTTGTGCCCACATTAAAAGGAAGAGAAAACTGCATTATCTTCGCGCATTCGTAGAACTCAACACCCATGAAATTACTGTTGTAAAATGAACGTCCGAAAAATGAAAATCTTGATTTATTTTGCTAAATTAACTCCATGGCTTCTTCACACAAAGATGTACACGAACGTGTTTCATTTGTTATAAACACTGATATTTTTGTTAGCATTCGTCGAAAGTATTCCTAATATTTAAAGTCTTTACGGACACAAAACCAGTTTTAAAAACACCTATTCCTTAGAACTCACTGCCCTTATCAGGAGCGGGAGGAACACAGATTCGTGATCTCGCAAAATATGGTTTCGTGGGTATACGCACTTTTTCTTGTACGGCCTGAACCGTTCGTCAGTCTTGAAAAAAATTTCACAAGAGTTAACTTTAAATATTTCAATGTTCGACTCCACATGATTTAGTAATATTCAACCGCTCAAAAGGAAAATATCTCACAATACTCTGTTGTTCTACAGCAAAACACCTCGTTCAATATTCAGATAAAAATATATCGTAATATTAAATAGAGAAAATGCCTAAATTGTACCTTCACTTCTTTACCAGATACTTTACAAACTCACAAAAAAAGAGAGAAAAAAAGGAGAACTAACGACGAAAATAGGAATACATATCCGTCACGAAACGAATGCAAGGAGAACAAGGTTTTAAAGGCACAAAAAAGAAAAGCATGACGAAAAAATGTGACACTACACAGTTACTAATGGATTAATTTTTTTATATTTTTATTCAATGAGTTACCTTATATATGAAAAAGTTTGAACGGTAATTGCAAATCAGGATTCCACAAGAAAGAGAGAGAGAGAGAGAGAGAGAGAGAGTCGGTGAAACTCACTCACTTAGGACACGCAGTTTGGAGATGACTAACTGCGATAATGACTCATTACAAGGATGACTAAAAGTTTATCAAAGGAAGACGCTCACAAGGAACAAAATGTGACACACACACACACACACTCTTTTGAAGCTACCTATATATCTACCTACAGAAGCTTTCAAAATGGATGCTGCAAAAAACCAAGATAAACAGCAGATTAAATATCTATTACCCATGAACATTTAGATGGTGCACGATCCCACTTAAATGTAATACAAATCACATAACGTGAGCATAAGTATAGTTAATGGTAGTTTCTTATAATTCTAAAAATAATTAGTCACAGTCACTGCAACACTTCAACGACTAAACACAGGCTGAAGCAATTTCCTCTTGTTTTGTACGTACGTACGTACTGCATTTTCTTCGATTCAAGTCCTGGGTCGTGTACTCATCTATAATAATAAAATCCGGGGGAATCTGATCTGTTTGTCCTTCCCCGGATGACAGTAAGGGAGACATGACAGCCACCCACCCCCTGCAAACAGGTTTGTCCGCCCAGAGTGGGCGGGAGGATCGGGAAGACATCAAACCTCCTCCTGCAACGTGTTTGTCCGCCACTGGTGGGGGGCGAGGTTGGTAGGGATCGGGAGAGTAGGGAAGCCAGCAGCACCGGTATTGCGGCAATAAGCTTTGTCTCCGGAACAGTTTCAATGAAACGTTTTCGACAGGAAACCTTTTCTTCCTTTTTTTTTTTTTGGTAGCTCACATCAAATATATAAATCTTTGCTGTACTTTATTCTAGATACGTCATTTTCATGAACTCTGAACATCAATAATTTGTTGAGTATACATAAGATTTAATAGCCTAATCATTATGAATAATTGTTTCTTGGAACAAAACAGCCACTTAAGATGCGCTAAAAGAAAGCTTTGAATTCAACAAATAAGAAGTATTCAATTAACATGCCTTTTTTGTCGTGCTATAAACCCATTGTGTGTGTGTATGTATGTATGTATGTATGCATGTATGTATGTATGCATGCATGCATGTATGTATACATATGTATATATATATATATATATATATCTGAGTTCGACTACAAAATAATATAAATAGCACTTTAGATGCAGTTCGATTCATTTAGCTAATCAGATTCTATAACACCTGCTTTAAAACATGGTCTCTGAAAATGACAAAACAACACAAGTAAGAAAACAATACCTAGGACTGAACAGGTATCATTCATGCAAATCACATTTAACCACGAGATACGAAAGGCGATCAACAGAAAAAGACGAAGCGGAGCAGAGGAATCACAAAAGGTCAAAGATACAAATCCTGGAAATCCTTTGTCTTTTCGTAAGTTGAAATCTTGGTCTATTTTTCTACAGAGATCAATTTACTCCTGTCACACACACACACACCCACACAAACCCACTCTAATTTGATAACGGGAGAAAATATCTGGGTATGTTTCGACTTACCGTGTCAGCGCACACTGGTTAGACTTGACTTAATAATAATAATAATAATAATAATAATAATAATAATAATAATAATAATAATAATAACACCGTTGAATAAAATGGCAATTCGTATGCCGTTGCTCTGCCGTTTTGGTTAAAGAATTGTCTCAAAGACGGTCTCCTTCCGTAATAATAATAATAATAATAATAATAATAATAATAATAATAATAATAATAATAATAATACAGGATTTAGGCTAGTTTCAAAAGAAATATACTGAGGATTTGTTTACCTACTTAATGAATAATGTATTCCCTACCTACAGGCCTGGTCGGAGGAAGGTACATTTAACTTCAATAAAAGTAACGAATTTGACAAACTTATCGTAAGCTTTAACATCACAAAAAATGACTCGCATTGGGAATATGAGCCCAGCATGAGCAAATGACAAACCTAATTCTAAGATCATCATGTCAAGAACAAATAGTAAATTGTGAAAAATAAAAATAAAAATTTGATCTAGACGTCGAAAACATTCCTCGATTATTGACAAGCAAATCTACCGCAATAATTTCTAAATGATGGCTGAGTAAGGATGTATTATCCCACTAATTATATCTTGACATTTCTTGAAGTTCTTTACTGAAGCTGCAATCTTATATATATAATTTACTGGGACAGAAGTCGTTGCATTCATATATTATTTTACATAAGTTTTACACGTCATTTTAACGAATTTACCTTAAACCTGTAAAATAAAAAAGAAATAACCAAATCTGGAGCTAAAGCATAAAGAAACATAATATCGCAAAAAATATATACTCTATTGTTCCTTCTAAGAACTGATAATGCGTGTAAAATATTTAGAATATACGAACAAATTTCACGTCATTCTTCAGATTATACATACATCCATACATATAAAACTCACACACACATATATACTGTATATGTCATCGAGATAATGAGACCGATCGTAGGCTATGAAGTACCATTATAACAACGGTCACATTTTGTAAGGTCGAAATAACCTTTACGAAGAGAAGCACCGTGAATTATTCACAGTCTTAAAACATCTAAGCTTGCATTTTCGTCAATCGTCGAAATCCCGAGACCTGTTAATTTTAAAAAGGTGTCCCGTGCGCTGAATGTATTATTACATTTAATAATAGTGTTTGTCCGTTAGCTGCTTAAAAAGTTTAGAATGCCCACATGCAATCGTGTTATTAGCCCAGCTTTCAGATCCCAGTGCAATGTTCTTCGGATCTTAAGTTTTAATTTGAGAGAGAGAGACAGAGAGAGAGAGCGAGAGAGAAAATCACACCTCTTTCACTTTCTGATTACAGCAAGCACCTTGTTGGCAACGTTTTTTTTTTCTTCTACAAACATGTATATTTGTCATAAATACTGAACACCGTACAGAAACAAACCTCTATATTGTACACATCATATATATATATATATATATATATATATATATATATATATATATATATATATATATATATATATATATATATATATATATGCATGCGTGTGTGTGTGTATAACCCGTGTTGTACACACTCTCAAGTGCTGGGGTAAAATCTCCCAACTGTTCCCCGAGAGAATTGTGATGATTTTTCTCTTCTTTATTCCAAAACATTTCTTTTTAATGAAAATAAAAGGAATATGAAAGTTCTAGAGTTACATGTTTTTATACCATACAATGATTTATTTCTAATGCTCTACCACATTTATTGAGTTATTGCTTAATTTATTCTGTACTGGATTTTACTGTCTTTAAACTAGCTGACTGCTAGGTTAAAAGAATTCTGAGAATCGACGTACATATTTAACCATTTGAATAAACATTTAACAACTTGAATACACAAAGAAACTAACAATAATGATGACATATTACAGAAAACATACGAACATGGCAAAGCACAGCATTCAACAAGATACCTACAGTATACAGTATTAATTAGGTCAAATGACTAATGACCGACGTACAGCAATGAGAGAAATGTCACGCTAACCGTCATGGTATTTATGGATTAAAGGTTCCAGTACTAATGCTTCCAAAGCCAACTAGTTTGTAATAGCTTGCGTAAGTCACCTATATGCTGTATTTATGCATACTACTGGTCACATTAGAGGGATTCTACGTGCTATGAAACAGTTCCAAAATATAACTCCTCAGCTCATCTTCTAATATTTTTAATAAGAATCTCAATGGTAGCCTTAAAATTAACCAAGTAAACATTGCGCCAAAGTTTCTTCGGCGCAATCGAGTTTACTGTACAGCGTAAAATGCTGTATGAAACTTTCAGCCGCGACCCACAAAACTCAGCCGGTTGTGGCCTGTGTTGTTGGTACCTATATCGGTGCCAGAAGTACGATTTTGGCTAACTTTAACCTCATAAAAAATACAAATTGCTGAGGCCAGAGGGTTGCCATTTGGTATGTTTGATGATTGGAGGGTGGACGATCAACATGTCAATTTGCAGCCCTCTAGCCTCAGTTGTTTTTAAGATCTGAAGGGGGACAGAAAAAGTGCGGACGGACAGACAAAGCCATCGCAATAGTTTTCTTTACAGAAAATTAAAATGGTAGGACTCGAACAGAGTTGAGTAACGCAATCCCTTTCAATTTCTTTGAACTTTCCGTTGAAAGTTTGCTGCGAAGCGATTCAAAACATCTATCTCTTTAATCCTCAATATATACAACTTTGCCCTAGTATAAACAACGAGGCTGTATATCATTTCATAGTCGTCGTCTTCCACTGTACTGTACAATGAAAATCATACGATACAATGATTAACGACTTATTATTACCCCTCAACTTTTAATCTAAACACTTCGTAACGGAGTTCCAAGCGTCTCGTGTTAATCATCCATCTGAAATGTCTTTGTCACCACCTAACAGAAGACGAAGGTTTTTCCTCTCATTTCCATTTCCACCATACAAGAGGCAGGGCTCTCACCAATTGAATATAGAATTTAGGCCAAAAGCCCAGCACTGGAACCTATGAGGTCATTCAGCGCTGAAACGGAAACTGACAGTAAGAAGGTTTGAAAGGTGTAACAGGAGGAAAACCTCGCAGATGCACTATGAATCAACTATTCGGAGAGGGTGGAAAGTAAGATGGAAGAGAACATGAAAGGAGGTACAGCAAAAGGAATGAAAGGGGTTGCAGTTAGGGGCCGAAGGCACTCTGCAAAAGTTCCTAAGTAAGAGGTGCACTGACGGCACTGCCCCCACCCACCTCTACTGGGCTGGCCTATCGTCTCTTTCCAGGGATTAGCGAGTGATTCCACTCTTCTCCCTCCAACTGTTCACTTTTTTCTGGGTTACAGTAGATATAAGTATTTGGATGACTATCTGAAAACTTTATATATTAATTTCATTGAGAATAATCATATTATAGAAAGTTATGTTTATCCAGTACTTATATATCTGTACGCAAACAGTTCCAACTCTCATGATATTCAGGATGGAAGTATCTTGGCCGGAACTTTCAACCGTTACGACCTTCCATCAAATTACCGTCATTTTGACGGCATGGCCAAAAAAATAACAACAACAACAATAAATGCTAATAAAGGCAAGGCCTCCTTCGGTATCGCGACCTACAATGTATAAATACCAGGGAGCTACCATAACGAAGAACTAGAAATACCAGCAGTATCACCATAAGGTAAAAATCTTGAAAAATGATTGTGACTCGAATAACATCCCATTTTAATGAAACGCCATGTGTGAAACCCAGGCACACCAATACTGGGACAACTGTTTTTAAACAGGTGTACCAATATATTCTGATTATCTACAGAATGGCTCGCCCCGGAAGTTGGAGGCTTACTAAGAGAGGGTCCTCCTTTGCTGTCATTAGTCATATAGAGCAAATGTTACCACAGAGAGAGAGAGAGAGAGAGAGAGAGAGAGAGAGAGAGAGAGAGAGAGAGAGAGAGAGAGAGAATAACCAATCAATGGAGAAGGTATTTAAATGTCAGGAGGCACAAAATGTCAAAACCCAATTGGATTAAAGCTTAGCAGTGGAGGAATATCAATGGCAAACTAGTGAAATGGTTTTCCCGTGGCACAATTGCCTGCCACCGCACCCCACCCCCAACCCCCCAAAAAAGACAACCATAGTAAAAAAATCACATAATTTGCAGAGGCACAACTGCAAGCAAGCAGGTCACGTGCGAACTCGATAACTCACGTGACAGCGTGGTCATCCCCCAATTGCATTTTATGTGCGAACAGCCGTTCACGTGATCTGCCCAAGGAACATCCGTCCCCACACAGCAGCATTCACGTTCGACCCAAATGGGCCTCGGAGGAATAACACTGCGACAAATGAGGTCTGGAGATCTGACATTTCTCGAACTGTAAGAGAATTTTCATTCTCTTTTGCTGGACATTATCTGTCATATACAACAACACGACAAAGCTGTTCCCATGTATTAACAGATATACTATATTTTGAAGTCCAGAAATTTCCGAATAGAGCCAAAAGCCAGTAGTCTAATATACGTTAAGGAGGGTAAAAAAAAAAAAAAAAAAAAAAACTGTTGAAAACACAACAGCAAGAATGTGAAGGTTCACGGCTGGTTTATCATTGCTGGAAAAGAGCAAACGGGATTACACCGAGCGACCGTTGCTGCTTCCTCAGGATCTCAAGGAAGGCTATAGGGTACGAGTTTCTCTTATGGCCCTGGACGCGGTAAGAATAAAATTTTTCTCCCGAAAACGTCGCGGTCGCGACAAGTATCAGACGTAATGCCAAGGGACACGTAAACAAAATCTAAATACATGGAATTCGGTTAATTGCGCCGGTCGATGACTGGTAGTTTTTGGTGGCGTAGCGTGGGCCATTCTCTCTACTAGTGAGAAGCCAGCAACTAAAATTGTGCGTGTGCCGGGTGGGTTGGGTGTGTTACGTAACACCGTTGTGGATGGACAGTCCAGTAGAATTATATGGAGGAAATGCTTTCTGATCAAGGCCTACAGATAATCTGAAGGTTGGACAGTACTGTATATATCTGATACAATTCCGTCCAGCACTTGGCAAGGACGCTTCAATTCAGAGGAAAAGGCGCACGTGACGGGGAGGAAAAGAGAAGTAGATAGATTAGCCAGACCCCTCACGGCACGTGAGAGGGCTGGCCCTCCTTGTTTTCTGGGGGTCTCCCGTTGAAGGATGGTTTGAAGGATGGTGGGGAGGGGATCGCGTTTTTCTACTCGCTGTTATATATAGCAAATACAGACAGAAAAAGAATGGACGTTTTAGTAGTACCTCCAAATTCTGCTCTAACAAATCCATGGATTTCTTATCAAATGTTTCTAATGCTAGAGAATCATATATTTTTTTTTTTTTATAATGTAGATTACATTTTCCGAACCATAGCCCGAATATGGTAGAGCACCTTTCACTCCTCAATAACATCCAAAGGAATATCTAGACACTCAAGGCCTATTTTCAAACGATTACTATCGCCTTTCATTCTTATTACCAAAAGCTAATTATCATGAAGGGGGGATGGCTCCAGGAGACAAATGCAACGAAAGACAATACAGCAAATATTTGTTAGATTTCGTTTCCTGACTCTGATCATTCCAGAAACAGAGAAAGAATTAGTCCATCACACCTAACCAATATCGATAATAAATACTAAAATCACCCCACACGAATCTTCAAACGTTTAGCCAGTTATTGAATCTGAGTTGATGTCTTTCGCTCAGTTCCAGATCTTCAAAGACAACACTACAAAGGACGATTTAGCCAAATTTGGTCTGCTTACATTCGGCTGCGCCGCTGAACGGCTCAAATCAACTCAACCAGGATATCAACAGAGCTCCAATTCCCGTGAGAGACCTCACCTGCTTAGACACTGAGAAAGTCATTTGCATCGAAGGCCATGACACTGGTTAAAAGGAAAACAATTCTATTATCCTGATAAGTGAGAAAAAAGCAAGTGAAGTTCTGAAAAAACTATACACACAAAGGTCATCAGCCATTGCAGAGGGTACAAGATAAAAGAAAAAAACTTGTCTAGACTTCCCGCGTGCCCGTACAAGCAACTCCAGGCAGCAAGATTTCCTAACGGCCACTCTTTCAAATCCAGATTAAATGCTGCACTTCCAACAGCCGACGGTGAATTCAAAACCTGTCGCGTCTGCATGTTGTTACATAACAAGATGAGAGAGAGAGAGAGAGAGAGAGAGAGAGAGAGAGAGAGAGAGAGAGAGAGAGAGAGAGAGAGAGAGAATCTTCACGATAAAGTAACAAAACAGTAACGTTGTCATTTAAACTAACCGTTTCCATATTTAATATCAAGCTGGAAATGTTATTTGAGAAATTACTTCAAAACAAATCACAGACCCTCATTTTATGTAAGCCGATTTTAATACCATACTCCTAACGATTTTATTAACTTTTTTTCTGTTACACTTCATCGGCAAGGTGCTCCTATGAAAATCTGTCTCAACATGAGGACTCAAATAAGATTCATGAATCAGGATTTAATTCCCTTATACGGATTAATAATAATAAAGGATCTCGCGTATCTGTTAATACGGACCTGGTGACACTGTTTACAAATAATCACACATTCAAGGCTGCTTGCAGACGACGGTGGAGATGGCCTCAGATAAAAATTTTTGCACATTTTGGCACTGCGGCAATAGCCTGACTGTCTAGGGTACATACTGAGGAGGCATGAAGTGGCACACCTAGCTAACAAGTTATTGACATTGAAAATATTGCAGTAGGATTTATCAACAACTGACTTGCTACAACGTTTCGATTTCGAATTCAGAATTTTTGAGGAGAAATGCTTTGTCTAACGTTAATTTCTTTTGACTTCATAATGAACCAACTGTGACCCCTGTCATAAACTCGATCTTTTTCGTGGAGCTAAAGCACTCACGAGCCCTCATCTTCCCACACCTACAAATAGGCGTTGTGATATTTAGAAGCATTTTCAGTGATTCCAAATAACAATTATAAGATATTGATACTTAATTATATAGGCTATGCCTAGGCCTACTGCATTAACAATTTTTACCATCCGAACGAAGAATGAAAAATAACTCACTCGGTAACAACATTATAGTTACAAACTTCAAAATGGATTTATTCAAATGGAATACCACCCTATTTTCCAGGAAAAGTTCCTCTGAATACCGTGAAAATTATGCACACCAATCATAAGATAACTCTTTCAACAGGTGCATTAACATATTCAAATTACCCAAGGGGTAGTTCCTACCTTCCGGAGATGAAAGTTTACCTCGCCGAAGCCCTCCCCCTGAAAGGATTTCGTATTATTTTTACACGAGCATGTCAAGACGCACAAAATTCCAGCTAAAACACATCGTAAGTACAACAATGACAAACGATTAACACAGTTCTCGACAATCGCAATCGTCCTCAAAAGCATTTCACGTTAATGGTAAACAAATCACGTGATTTCCCGACAGAGCAGCCGCCCCCAAATAGCGTTTCACGTGCTATAGCTCACGTGAATTGCCCAAGGCACATTCGTCCCCAGGAGCATTTCACTGGCGACCCACATATACCTTCAGGGGAGTTCGTGCAGCGCCGTATTTCTTCAACCGGTTACAATACATGAAGGTTTGGAGTAATCTTGAAATTTTCTGCGGCTTATTCTTCCATTTCTTGCTAAGAGTTTTCACGTCATATAAGCTGAAGATGAGTCATCAGTTTCCTTGTGGGGAAAAAAATTTGGGGGGGGGGAAGTTGAGACCTTACAAGATTTCCAAAATGCAATATTGTGCTCAGATCGAATATATTATTATTATTATTATTCAGAAGATGAACAGGGGCCACTGACTTGATATTCAAGGTTCCAAAGAACATGGTGTTCATCCGAAAGTAAAAGACGGAAACAACAATAAAAGGATAGAAACAAAACCGAAAGTGTGAGGGTTCACTCATATCCAGTTCGTGGATGCTATGGAGAGAGAGAGAGAGAGAGAGAGAGAGAGAGAGAGAGAGAGAGAGAGAGAGAGAGGCAGCAGCAGCATCGGGACCCAACCAGGCGACTGCGGCTTTAGGATCGGAAGCCGAATTGGTCGGTAACGAGGTACGAAATCCTCTTTCGCTCCTGCGACCCAGAAATCTGAATTTTTCTTTCCGAAAACGCCGAAGCCGTGACGTTCATCGAACGCTCTACTAAGGCGTGTGTGAAAATTATCTCAATAAACGCAACGAAGACAATTGCGTTGGACCATGACTTGCAAGTTTTCAGACGGTTAGTACTGGGGTGGGGGAGAGGGCGGGGAGTCACCGGTCACCGGTACTGAGCGAGGGATTTCCTGGAGAGCTATAACTGTTCAACGTAGCGTTGTCGATCTGGTGGAAAACAAGGAGTGCTGAGAAATAAGGAGAAATTTCAACTCAATTAGCACTGCTCCTCCCTCTCTCTCTCTCTGTATGTAAACACACACACATATACTGTATATATGCCTAGTGGGTGATAAGGTCCTCCCTTTTCAGTATCTCATTCGTTCCCATCTAAACCACTTATGAATCACGAAGTAAAGAGAGGACACCCTCTTCATCAAACTATCGTCCTCCACTTTTCTCACATGACCAAACCATCTCAAAACACTCTCAGCTACTCGCTCACATACGCTAACATTTTCACCAATTAATACATATCTCCACATCTCGCCCCTTTTAATTACTCTTGCTACACACAAACTACCCAAGTAATTAAGCTTTACAGTTTCAAACTTTATTCTTTTGCTCGGCATTTATCACCTCCACTTCACTTTCATAAAGGAGAGTTGGCTCAACACCCCTTTGAACCTTCCCACCCTAGCCTCCTTAAACACAGAACCTTCCTTGCTTGATCTTGTTCAACATCCTACCATCGCATTTTATCTCTATTATCAAATACCAACACAAATCATTCCCTTCCATTCTTTCACTATCCATACCATCATTTTATTGAGTTATCTTCCTACCTTCCATTTTCTTTCATGATCTTACTCTTGTTCAAATTTACTCCGAGCGATTTCAAGTTCTTTCTTTAGTTTCGGCAAACATCAACCATCGCAAAAATCTGGACATACATCACTGTTCTTTTTTAATTCGCGTATTAATCCATCGACAAAGTACTACTAAACAACAAGGGACATAACAAACCCTTCTCTTAGATTCGCTTTTCACACCATACCATTTCTCTTCCATAATAAACTTAAAAGTTCTTGCAATACCACACATTCTCGCCATTGCTTCTCTAACTAGCTTATTCGATGCCCACGAATGGCATTTTCCGCATCAAATTTTTCTGAAATTACATTTTCATGAAACTTAACCTGTTACAATCTCCCTTGCTCCCTTTCCCCTTAAAACATACACATGATAATTTTTATTTATCCGAAAGATATCAACATTGCATGCTTAAATACACTACCCTCATGAAATGTTACCAGTAAGTTACGTTGCGTAACCACGTTTGTTGACATTTGGAAGATTGAAAACATGCACTCCCGAAAAATAGATCGTTCCTGTGGCAAAAGTCGCAGGTAACAGTAAATTACATATAATAAGCTGCTTCTGGTATGTATTGTTCATCTATCCAACCCTACAAGCTTTACCTTTGTAAACCAAATTCTTTAGCAGTGAAGCCCAATTTTTCAACGATTTTCCATTAGTTATTATCACTGGGAAGACAGAAATGCATTTGACTTCACAGTGATTAATTGACCATTAATAATGACCAATGAAGACAGAAACTCCTAGTGAGGGAAAATAAATAAAGTCAATAAACAGAAATAAAAAACCGACGAAAGTAACAGCATTAATTATACACCGATTTCACCTCAAGTCACTTCCTTGACCTTGATAAGCTACCGAGAGACGGAAGACCTGATAATTACCGACAATAAACACTCAATCAAACTAGTCCTATAACCTACAGCAGAACTGATGAATCCGAGCTGATGTCTCATAAAACGGCCATCTTTCGCTACCGGCAGCCACAGGTGCAACCAGAAGTGTCTTCTGTTCTATTTTAAATCTTCAAAAACGAATTACAAACGAGGTTTTGGCCTGTCTATACATTGGGTAAATCAACCTGGGCAGAATCACAACATAGCTCCAGTTCCCAGGAGAGAAACAAGACGTCGACAGGAGACAATTGTGACAAGGCATAAAGCTGTTAAAAAATATATCTATCAAGCTGCAGTCACAAGACAAGCGAGAAAAAAAAACGGTACACCGAAGGTCATTTGACGTTGCAGAAAAAAAAAAAAAAACTTGTCTAGACTTCCCAAGAACCCACACAAGCAACTCTAGTCAGCAAGTATTTCCTAACGGCCACTCTTTCAAATCGAAATTAAATGCCGTACTTCCAACTGCCGAGGATGAATTCAAAACCTGTCGCGTCTGCATGTTGTTATATAGAACTAGTATGACGAGATCTGGATGTACACAGAGAGAGAGAGAGAGAGAGAGAGAGAGAGAGAGAGAGAGAGAGAGAGAGAGAGAGAGAGAGAGCGTTTCATAAAGATAACACCGACATTCTTCACCAAACTGATTATCGAGCTGGATATGTTATAAGGAAAAAAATCATGCAGAAAAAACTAATCTGTCACTCATTTCACGTATGCTTATCCCATCTTCCTAATGATTTTACGGATTTTATTAATATGACATTCATTAACATATTAATATCAATTACTGATTAAATGTTATGAAACGGACACATCACTTGAGACCACCTCAAAATAGCCTGACAGTTTAATGCCTCTGACAACAGATGTAAAAGTCAGTTATATTAGGATTTTAACCCAACATAATCCCAAACATTTCAAAAATATTTAGTTTTACTGAGCGAGTTCGTACATTGAGTACGATAATTATCCTCATTCCCAACATCATGTAAATTATGGTAAACAAAACATTCCGACATTCTCAATTTTAATTTTCGTGTTCTTCATTGTACCACTAACATACTGGCGCAAGAGTTACAGGGAAAAGAAGAAAAGCCTAAACGGCGCTATTAATTTGTCTAATGATGGCCCGGTGCCGAAAAAAAAAAAAAAAATTGTACCCAGGCCGTGACATTCGTCAATGACTTTTCAGCCCTCAGTCAAGGACTGAAGGTACACTGGAGAATAATCTTTTACCGGTTATCCAATTTTTGTCACTAACTTACTTCTTTTGCAAACACGGACTATCCAATGAGATCAATAGCCATTGGACTACTACTACTACTACTACTGTAATAATAATAATAATAATAATAATAATAATAATAATAATAATAATAATAATATACTTGTGGAGATCTCGTCTATGAGCTGGCTAAGGTTTTAGGTCTTCGTGTCAAACTAGGTTAACTTGTTTGATTAAACTCCTCATCCTTAAGGTCCTAATGATGAATGAGGTATATCATCTACAGAGCCAGGGATCTGAGGACTCAAGATGTTGCTGTTGCACATTACCTGACAAACTGTCGGGATGTGCGGCATCTTTCAAAGTGCAATGGAAGCAACTTTGTTTCTTCAATATTTTTTATCGTCACGAGGACAAATCCAGCAGTGATATGAGGGAACCTATTGTTATACACCTTCAGGATGGGGAACCAGTATACAGCGTCGAGTTGTTAACGTATGCTTACTTATTTCATGCATGCTAGCCTGTCGGAATTTACCTGACTCACGTCTCAACCATTATTTATTTACAAATTGATTTATGTATTTATGTCTTAGCTACTCTAGATGACTAAGCGCAAATAATAATAATAATGTGCTCTAGAGATAGTTCTCATCAATGGCAACAATTTGCATAATATGTTATTTACAGTGATGAAGCTGATGCAGAAAGCTGAACATTATTCTCAATAAATGTAAATAAATTGAAAGGGAAAATTTAATACGGAATACCGTTCTTTCTACGTGCCAAATATATTTACCTAAATTAAATAAAAACTTAATATTATCCAACTTAAACAAATCGATGTAAAAATATTATACCTAAGATGACACAAACATATTATAGTCTGTATAAGCATTAATAAAAAAAAAAGTTACGTTAATTCATAAAAATTAACTGTCCACTCCAAGAGAGAGAGAGAGAGAGAGAGAGAGAGAGAGAGAGAGAGAGAGAGAGAGAGAGAGAGAGAGAGAGAGAGAGAGAGATTTATCTCTTAGGGTACAATGAATTGCAAAACAAACAATGCAGTGGAGTGCAAACCTCCCAAACGAAGAGAAAGTCCGTAGCACACACATTTTCCCTCCAGTTGCTTCACTCAAGCAATACCTCCACGACTGCCAACAGTAGGTGTCGGCTTTAAAGCCGAATAATGACAAAACATGAAAGATTATGAATAATCTAGATTTCTTAAATAATAATAATAATAATAATAATAATAATAATAATAATAATAATAATAATAATAAAATAATAATAATAATGACCTGGTACGGAAATCCTCATTAATATATAGTACATTTAATAACCTGTTGACTGTCACCTGCAATCCCATACCCTGACGATAGTGCCTCTTCAGCTAATAATAATAATATAATAATAATAATAATAATAATAATAATAATAATAATATCTCTTCGAAGAATTCTTCCCATTCCCATAGCGTTTAAATACACACACAAGCCATGTTCCGCTTCTTTCACGCGCCTGCCGGGAGCTGTGATTTAAATCCGCGCTTACCTCGTTATCGAGGAATTTGTAGTAATGATATGAATGGTTAAACGAAGCGGTAAAAGTGATTTTACCGATTACATCACCAAATACGATAATCACCTTACAGTACGGTTGCGACAAATTAAACACGAAACTGGTTTTATAGTTATATTTGATTATACCGTGAATGAAGAACGGGTTTATATATACTGTATATATATGTGTGTGTACAAATACATACATACATACATACACACACACACACACACACACACATATATATATATATATATATATATATATATATACACAAAACCATAGTGATTCCAGAATCTCTCCAAAACCGGTGTTTAAGACGGAGGTAAGAGACAAAGTTTTAATGAGGGGAGAGGGAAGCAAACCTTATTTCTGTTGTTAGAGTAAATAAAGTTAAAGGATATTTGAACAAAATAAACGGAAACTAAAAATACTTGACAGAAAATATATTTCTGGACTGGTAACATGTTCCCACAAAAAATGACTTTCAAATGATTGTTAGCCAATGCCTCCCAATGATTCTTAAAAGGAAAAAAGTTGCCAGTGACTTTCAAGAATTAGACCCCAATGACAAAAAAAAAAAAAAAAAAAAAAAAAAACCTATTCCCAAGTAAATCAAATTATATAAATATATATTATCAATCCGTAATAATTACTTGTGATAATGTCTCCGCCTATAAGTCTTGGAATTTTGAAAAAGCTTCTCATGATCCCAAGGGTACCATAGCTTACAGAGATTGTGAAATTTTCAATCAAATATTCCCTATTATTTCTTCAGGGGAGAAATATTCTTCATGATACCGTTCGCCATCCAGACCATATTTATACTTAATCAAACGCAAATTTTTACCTCATGTGGGTTGGACTGACCATCACGACCCTCTCTTGTATTACCATTTTTTAAAGACAGGCTTGCAACAGTATAAACTGAAGTAAATGGACAAAGTACGTATGTGCATAATTACTGCAGGGTTTGTTTGGTTTGTGCATATGTTCACATAAGAACAAGAATGCATTCAACAGGACATCAACTGAAAGCCGAAGTGAGGATGCACAAGCGTTCACGTACGTATATTCCTACATACAATCAGGGTCCTTTAAATTTACTCAGAATATGTTTAAAGGACCTTACATACAGCAGCAGGGATGCAATGGCAGAGGCTGAGTAAAATTTATGCCGATGCAAGTCACTCGCATTAACACAAAGCACTGCAGCGTATGGTTATGGTTACAAGGCCAATATAGATAGCTACAACAAAGAGGAAATGCATCGAGACTAAATACAAGTCGGATGACATAGCCTTTCTCAACGGAATTTTGAGCTCATGGTCGATTTTCACACCATAAATAGGAGATGACGATATTTTCCATAATGAAATATTACTTTTCCGTGGCAAAAACCACTGAATTTTCCTCTAATTTGATCAGTCATTAGAACTATATACTTTTCCTGCAGCCCACCCCTTTTCCTGTACTTTTATGCCAGCGACTTACCTAATCCCTCCCCCAACAGCTACACCATCTAACTTCAACATATTTGAAACGAAAAAAGTGCTTACCATTTACCCGAAACGCTGGTAGTCATGAATCTTTTGCTTTTCTAAATATTTTACTTTTTTCGATAATATATTTGACACATATACTGGCTAAAAATCTTGTTACGTAGTAGTCTCCATACAGAACCATAAAAACTCAACATTTGATGGGTATACTACGCTCGGCTTCTTTCCATTACCATACATAAAAATAGACTGGGAACTGAAAACACAAATTCTGCGAATTTTTAATAGTAATGTAAAAAAAAAAATCCATCTGCAAACCGATGCCAGTCGATTCCTTTAAAGCTAAAGATGATGTCTCAGAATATAGCTGTGCAATTAATTCCCTTCGGACAAGAGTTTAAGATAATTATATTCATCATTCGACCTCACGTTATACTATTGAGAGTTTTCATCGGCACGACCATTACAGATTTCCCATTAAAGAATGTCAGTGTGCTTGAAATCCGTCGTATTTACAGTATACTATGTTCTATGGGAGTATCGAGCTGTTAAGGACGAGAGAGTGGGGACGGATTCTGCCTTTACGTAACAGAGAAACTTCCTTCCTTTGTGAAGCAGTGAGACATACACTGGCGCCAGTCAGTCTAGGTGGGCGGGGCCTTGCAAAGTTTGCGGTCCAATGCGAGTTTTCTACGCGGTTGAAAAGGAGAGCAGTTTCAGACGTAAGGAGACGCAGATGGGATATTTACATAACATTGAGATTTTATGAATAAATACAACATTGCCTTGTGTAAATAGTACAAGATGAAAAATTGCAAAGTTGCAATCTATTCGACAGCATAAAAAGGGATTCCTTGGAAGGACATCTGGTACTAGGACGAGGAAATGGGAAAATACTTGGGGACATTGAGAGAGGAGGAATGGAGGCTGCTAGAACACCCAAGGTTACTGTTTGCAATACAGGCAGAATACTGAAGTCTCCCGCGAACTACGGAAAAAAATACATGAGTTACGAAGCAGCGAATGCTATTAGTAATCTCCTTTACAATGAAAAGTGCGTGAAACGCTGCATAACAATGCAGTGACTTTCTTTCCGACTCTACATAATGTCAATCCAAAAGCTTTAATGCTATCACAAGTCAAGTGACGCAGAAAGGTTGGGCGTCCGCAACAACACCACGAATTCCATGAGAATTCCGCGGAGGGGGATCTGAACACGGGAAAAGGAAGGGGGGGGAATGAGAGGAAGCCTAGGACTGCCCTTTTTCCTCGCATTGGGGACGTGGAGGTTGGTTTGATTCAACCGCACGAGACTCCACGTACCTCACGCGAGGAAAATCTGCCTGAAAAGAAGGGCTGGGGGCAAATGTCCTCCAAGGTAAATATACGAGACAAAAAGTCACTGTCGAGGTTACTGTAGTAGCAGCTAAGAGTTGGTACTGTCTTCATAAACCTGTATACAGATTTCAGACTCCCATGAATGTCATGTACTGGTCTGTCTTTAATTTCCGTATACATGCAGAAAATAGAACTGAAAAAATTTAAAGTGAAGGTAATAATGACAAAAACATAAATTATCTTACTGATTCATGTGTCGCTTGAAAGTCACATGAAGCGAAAACATTCACATGAAAAAACGACGCATGTTCAATTCACGACCTTGCTCAAAATTTTCCTCTGCTCAAGTCATACTTTGTTCATCTTACTGTTAATATTAATTCCGCACAAGTTATACTAATTTCGGTAAGATTTACTCGATAATGATCAGAATACTTTAATAAGAAAAGCAGAAACGTAATTATATGCAGTTGTAATCATGGTTATTTTGCGTTAAATTAAATTTGCATATATTTCACACATTTCTTTCATCTCCCATAAATTGTCTAGACTTATTATGCCCGACAATGACGGAGTAAAGTCTTAAAAAAAAAAAAAAAATAGTGATGATAACAGATCCAACGCAGGGCCGGGAAGTAGCAAGTTGGTGTGGTGTTTGGTGGTATTTCTCCCGCCTGAGTAGGTCGCCCTGCTATCGGTGACAGGGTACATAGTTCTATATCCCAAATATGACCTACAAAATCTCCTCAAAACCGAATGAACGTACTGCAGGATGCCTCAGGAGAAACCAGAGTATATGTCAGTTATCAAAGAATCCTGCATTCTCGCGCATTTGCTTAATTACGTTCAATGATGACTTGCATGTTGCTAAGGTGCGTAGGTGGGCTGCCTCCAGGGAGGTGCTACTCAGGGAGGGGATGGGATGCGTGAAGTAGACACGAGAGGGGCTGGGTCGCGGAGTGGAGGCCGGCGGGTGGAGCAGGGGGGGGTTGCTGCAGCTTTGGAACGAATCTATTATTCCCGGGTTCGCGTGTCGTGAAACACCATGTGCTTACCCTACTATTGGGCAAGGGGCAGCGGGGGCTCAGGGGAAGAACAACAAATCTGGGTAGGGATGGAAGAGTCGGAAAGGGTTATTTCTCTTTTTAGTTTGAAGATCCCTACGTGACTATGCTCAGAAATCTCCCAGAATCTTGAATTCCAACCGCCTAAGATATACTGTACAAGATTACTGGTGCAGCACAATGTTGGTTATTGGCTAATGGTTATCTACAATAATAATGCATTTCGGGTATTTTTAACTGAGTTTATTAACAACCACAATTTACTTTCTCAAAACGTTGTTTTCCCCTGTATGATGAGTATGGCTCCAAAAAATGGTCACTTTGATTCTTAAACAGGTTGAGAATGAAATTTCATGAACAGTCTGCATAAGTTTAATTAGATATACTAAGACAATACTAATGTATTTTACTAACACCCTTTAAAATCATAATTCCGTCTGCTGCCAAGACAAAAGGACGTCTTAACGAGAGAGAGAGAGAGAGAGAGAGAATGATCCGTTGAATATGAATGCTTAAATAAAACTCAAACTGCTGCTTTCCCGGTGAAAAGGAAAAAATAACAAATTTCTACATATATATTAATTCAAAAAGATATTGATACATGTTTAATAACCAAAACAATGTAAAACACCAGACCATGAATTCAGTATCAAATACTATGAACGATGACATGAACTGCATACATCAAATTCAGATATAGAAGTGTTACCAACTAATTTCTCACAACCCATTACAGCTAAATACGTGAGCGAGTCGTTTTCCCGAAGGCTGGCAGAAAAAAAAAATTAAATGACATTTTCACGATGTTGGCTTCTCATTGAACGAGGCAAGGAAGTGCCAACCTTAGTGATTAGTGAAAAAACTCGTACTGCAGGGAAGGACAGCGACTTCCCGTTGAAAACACAAGTAAACGCGGTAAAGCACGCAACTGGTGCTATATAAAAGTATTCCGCTAAATGTAGCAATAATTTCTTTGAACGCAGCTAGGCGTAAAATTGATATAAACTGCCGGCACCGGCGAGACCCAAGGTCACAGATACCAGCCCAGCAACAATATGTGGCACGCCATATCATTCGCATAGCTGTTCTTCGTCATGGGATTACGTCAAACATTTTTGGGAAAATACAACATGATTAACTACATACAGTAAAACATAAGACGAAAAATAACTCTGGTTCACATAAGGTGTTGACAATCAAGATTGCAGCTCACACATTATGGAGAGAATCATAATAATTCACAAGTTATAGGTTATGTAACGACAGTACGGCTGGCAGACAATCAGCTGACTTTGAGCCAACCACGATTCGGGCACATGGATTTAAGCACCGCCCCATTTTATGACGTCATTACCTATCCGACACTGTTACATTTACGTTACTAAGGATTTCCACCCTCAAATGTTTCTCCACAAAAATATCACTACAACGACAAGATAACAGCCATTAAAGCTGCCATGTTACAACTCCAAAGCGCAAATAAATATGCATTTATTAACATGCAAGATTTCAAATCTTGGCGGGCGACTGCGCGAATGCTACGTTGCCACATCACGTCAATGTTCAAATGAACATATTGCTAAGTGAATCATCAGACTATTTTCCCATTATTGTTTATAGCGTCCCTATACTTTCAAAATATGAAAATAAACATTTCCTACAGTTTTATATTAACATTTCAAAAATAAAAAAGTTTCACGAGCCACGAAGATGAAAGGACACCGAACGCAAATACCACGTTCTTTCAAGTTATGGTCGGCATTTCTTCAAGGTCAATGGTTTCTCAGTTTTCAAAATTAGTTCAGCTTGGCGCTCAGGCAATGGAAAATACCTGTATTCTTTTGAACTGAATAACCACCACTAAGTAATGGATTTAATGCTGCCAACATGAATTTCACATAACATAATCCCGGTCATCGATTAAACTGCGTATACATAGAGTGGCCACAGCCTCTACAGAAATGGTTCGAAGATTACATTGGTGTAAAATGACTGATATCACCGAGAGCACAGATTTGACATCAAGAAGAGTGAAGAACGCAGAATTGACATCAAAGAGTACAATGCGTGATAGTTAAACTGAGTGTAAAGACTAGTGATTGTAACGATGTACAATTGTACTAGAAACCACATATCCCAAGATCAATACGTACTATACAACATAAGTAGATTGTTGAATTCAAATAAAATGTCAACTTAAAAACTATACAAAAAATAACAACGATATAAAACCCGCAATCATTCCTAAACGATGACTGGAGGAAAATCATAAAATAGGCACTCACAATGAAAAAAAAAAAGTCATGGAGGATATCACGTTACTACATACTGATCGCTGTTGCGAAGGCAAATGTCGTATTCTAAATTATCAGCAAACGGGATCTCAATTTAGCACTTATACTGCACCATCGAAAATACATAAAATGCTAATAAAAAAAATGGGTGGTCGATTAATCCAGGAACCCTTTAAAGACCAATGAACTCATTCAAGTATCACTTAGCCCTTGATCTCGTTGTATTCCTTTCATTATGAAACGCAAGATCTCTACTGCCAGCAAATGCCTTCCCACACTTCATTTAAACAATGCTATCAAATTTATTCCCAAACTCAGTAGAGTTAAAACTATGTCAACTTCTACCTATCCCAACCTTCATTAGTTTATAAAACAAAGTTTATTCAATCCTTACGGTCTCCTAAAGTACATTACAATTATTACAACCTTCAGTTGTCCAGACATTACATTACAACATTCAGTTGTCCAGACATTACAATACAACTTTCAGTTGCCCTAAAATTACATTACAAATATTACAACCTTCAGCACCTTCAGCATTACATTTCCGTTGCTCCAAAACTAAATCCAGCCTATTCGAACCTTCAGGTGCTCTTAAAATATTGTATATCAAATCCATTCCACCAATCAGCTGCTCCAAACCTATCTTAAGTTTATTCCACATCTCAGGC